>NC_055697.1:5677590-5815090 GCF_017639745.1 Melanotaenia boesemani
TTTGAGTATCAAGTCACTGGAAATGCAACCTAAGTCTGACTCGAATCCGAGTCCCAGATTAAAGTCCTTATCTCTGGCATAAAGCAAACAATAAAACAAAAGAAATGACTGAAACTACTGAAATTAGGTTAAAAATTGTCCATTCCATTATGATAACCTGGAAGAATAGTGATGTACAATCCCCTTCACCACAATAAAAAAGTGATGATCACTTAAATGCATGATGCAGTTAATTTGAATGAAATCAACAGTAGAACCTGAAGAAAAGGTTATCTGCAGGGCTCTAAATGAACTTTCTTGATCACCAGTCAAAGTGGCGAGTGATTTCCTAAAGTTACCAGCCAGTCAGAACGACCTCCAGCCAAATTGTTTTTCTAGGGAAAATAATCCAAATGATAAATTTAATTGAATGTTTTTAATCACACTTTTCTTTAGGTAGTTTTTATTGACATTTTTTCATGAAAAACAACAATAATAATAATAATAATCTCTTGGATCAAAGTGACTTAACCAGCGTAGTTATTTACACCATCCAACCACCTCAAGGTTTTTGTTTTTCCCTCGTTTTGTGTGAAAATTATTATATGAATTATTTGACAGTAATACATTTTAAACAAAGTTCGGACACTAGAAAAAATAATATATATATAAAAGTTTGAGTAAAACATGACCAAAAATATGGTGAATGATCTCATAGCTGATCAGGGTGTTTGACAACAGGTCAGAAAATCTGAGACTGACAGGTTTTCTTAATTTTAATTTATATTTTTCATTAAATAATAAAATTTCTCACTTTCAACAAGTAGTTTATTTGCATATCAAAGTGAGTTTTCTCCCCTGAAAATCCTCTCGGATGGTCCAGCTGGTATTAACCAGGTTTTAGTTATCTTTTATCATCACTGTAAAACTTTTGTGTTGATGGGGTCAGAATAGTGGCATTTAATTTCCATGACAAACTTGATAACCTACACACTTATATCATCAATGTTTCACGTGGTATTATCGGTATAATGGTGGGTTTAATTTATTTTTTTCTGACTCTAATTAGATCTAAGCTGTTCTGACACAATTAAGTTTATTTTACACCTCTCTCCAAAGTATGAAGCACCCAGAATGAATGAACTTACTTTGACAGTTTAATAGATTCTGTCACGTTCAGCCACAGAACTGCATCTACAGATGGAAAAGATAAGAGTTGAGTATTATTTAGGTATTACAAATGAATGACACTTATGTTTTCTTTTTTATTCTCTAATTTAATCCCTGAAGCCTGAAAAATGTGTGAAATAAATTGCAGGAGCCCATTCAATTTCAATTAAATTCAATTTAACTTTATTTGTATTGCGCCATTTCACAACAAGGTCATCTCAGGGCACTTTACAGACAAATCAGTTTGAGGCATTTCATAATATATAGTAGCCTAGTTAAGGAACACTATAAGATTCCATTGAATCTTGACTTCAATGAAATCCCCCATCCTTAGCATGCAAGAGGTGACAGTGGAAAGGAAAACCTCACTTTTACCAGGAAGGAAAATCTCTGGCAGAACCCGGCTCGGGGACGGTGGCCATATACCTCAGCTGGTTGGGGTGGAGAGGACAGGAAAGAGAGACCAACAGGGACCACAACTTTTAGCCAGAAGACCTGCTAACAGGAAAAATATGTTAATGATGCCAATACTGTCACATGTTTACACATTAAAGATAAGGAGCCGAGAGATGAAAAGTAAGAGCTCAGTGCATCATGGAATGTCCCTCAGTAGTTCATATCGGCCAATATGAACACTGATATATTTACACGCAATATAAAACTATGTATAATTTGGGCTGCATGACCTGGTTTGGAAGCAATGTTTTCATCTCAGATCTGTTGCATTATTGAATCTGTGCTCCCATAAAAACATTGATTTATGTTTAGTAAGCACCATTCACTGGAGGTTACAAGAAGTGTGTACAAGTATAAAATGTAGGTATATATACATATATGATATATGGTTTTAAATATCATATATAAAACCATATATCATATAAACCTAAGGTTGTTAGTAAAAGTAAAGGTGTGTTTGTGTATATGTTTTTTAAATATGTGTGGAGTGTTCGTTATGTGGGTGTGATTCTATACATGTGCATGTATTCAGGATTTTAAGTGTATTGTAATGCATATCTAAGGCGTGTGAGGGCCTTGTTCTTACACTAGACTTTTACTACGTATTAATATTTTTTTATATTATACTGTTTTTTTTTACTAATTGTTATTTCTATTATTTTATTCACTTTTAAAATTTCTTAATTAATTTTTTTGGGGACAACAGATGGAAATCTGGCATATTTGCATCTATAGTTTATGAAATGTTCATTAACTTGCATTGGCCTGATGCACTGACTGATTGAGTCAAACAGATGAAGCTCAGCTGAAGAGAAACTTTTAGCAATGGTGAAGGTTTTCATTTAGCAGGGCATATAGGTAATGATTTTTTTTCTGGCTGATTCTGAAACTTTAAAAATGCTGATTTAGATTTGATCTGATTCTGAATTACTTTATAAGACATATAACTGGAAACAGACTTTTTTGTTTTTTCTTAATACATCATAAATCCTTGACTCATAAAAATGAAAGACATTCAACTTTTTTAAAGTGCTAATGCATCAAATTTCTAACAACTTTATCTTCAGCTGAAGTAATTTATAATGGCTGCTGCTTGTAGTTATTTACATGCTCTCATTAACTTTAATTTGAGATACTTTGGTCTTATTGGTTTTGGTCAAACCTTTCATGTTCAGTTTTTCAGTAATGTGATGTTTGCAAACGAGCCGATTCTAAAAGCCAGTTATTTGATGTGAATGAGAAGATCCGAATCTTCAGCTTCACCTGCTGAGAATCCATGCTGGTAGGGGCGGGACTTTAGTTTAATGGGCACACCACATGGCCAATCACAAGCAAGGAGAGACCGGGTTCATACCATTAGGTGAAAGAAGGAAAGGTGGGCAATCTGAAGACAGCAAGCGTAGTGGTGCAAGCCAGGTACACCGAGCTATGGAAAAGTGGGGAGCTGGGTTTAAATGCAAGCATGTTGGGAAAGTAAAGAAATGAGCTAAAACAGAAACACTGACTGCATTTTAAGGGTTGACAACTGAAAAGCTCAGTATAGAATTTGTAAAATCAGTCAGAGCAAGGTTTGATTAAATAGTCAAACAATGTGGGTTTTTTTTTGTTTTTTTTTTTTGTTTTTTTTTGCAATGAAAAAATGTATAAAAATAAGATTTTATGAAAACACTGAATAAAAAAACTTGCTTGAAGTTAATAATAGTGCATTCACATCAGGAAAATCCAGGGCTCTTGGTTCGACTGGGTGGGAAATTCCA
Organism: Melanotaenia boesemani; assembly: GCF_017639745.1. Classification (NCBI taxonomy): domain Eukaryota; kingdom Metazoa; phylum Chordata; class Actinopteri; order Atheriniformes; family Melanotaeniidae; genus Melanotaenia; species Melanotaenia boesemani. Next base: position 5,680,953 of record NC_055697.1, read on the forward strand.
AAATTTTTGTACTTTTGTTTTGCATGTTACTCAAGTGGACCAAACCATGTGAGCAACATCATGTTGTTACAGCAGCTGCTAGCTAGGGGCCATATTCCCTGAAACGACCACTGCCCAAGCAGAAAGAAGAAGAAAATCCAGCTCATTGATTGGCCAGGACCAATAACAGCTCATTCACAGCAAATAAACAGTGGCGCAACAATAAATTTACTCAGTCTCTGGGCTTCTGTTTTTACTTTGGTGTTATAACCTAAAGCAGTTTTTACCTGAAACTGTCCAGTATGAGCAGCAGGAGAGGCAGCCAGATGTCTGGTATGTTGAGGTGAGTCGTGTCATACATGACTTCCTCTCTTTGGTTGGTCTGTTGCATTCATGTACCAGACTTCACACTGCAAGCAGAACGAGACGCCAGGTTTTCAAGCGGACCAGGATTCGCTCCTTTGGTCCACACCAGAAACTTCACACTTCTCCAAACAGACCAGATTATACGTGGAAGCAAACCAGAGCTGCCTTAAAGTGAACCTAACAGTGCCAGTGTGAATGTGCCCTAAAATAAAATTTTCAAATACTACTATACAAAGATTCATTTGGGAGTTGCAACAGTTGGCTCTTCTAAGGGAGTCATGCCAAAAGAGCCAAATCTATAAAAAGTAGCTGAACATCACTACTCTTTTTTGTGTACACCAAATTAGGTTTGCCCTAAAGTGGGTTTTTTTGAGAGACTCAAGGAACAAGAATTCTTTATTGTCATTTTCATTGTGCGTACAAAAGAGAACGAAATTTCGTTTCTCATCAGTGACTGCAGTGCAATAGCAAAATAAATAATATAGTATAGCGGGGAGGAAAACCCGGAGTGGATTTCACCGTTCCAAAAATCTACACCCCTTACAAGCATCAAAGTGGAACTATTTAACACACAGTCACTTAGAAATAAAGCAGCTCTGGTCCATGACCACATCTTGGATGCTGGAACTGATCATATGTGCCTTACTGAGACCTGGCACAAGCCTGAGGAGTACATAACCCTAAATGAAGCTTGTCCTTTTGGATACACTTATGTGGAGAAGGCACGCACCCCAGGGCGCGGAGGTGTGGCCATCATACACCGCACTGACCTCCAACTAACTCCTGTCACTTTGCCATTATTGTCCACATTCAAGTGTTTGGCACGTAGATGTGGACACCCAATCTCAATAACACTACTTCTTGTCTACAGACCGCCAATACCCTGTCCTGCTTACATCACAGAAATGCATGCTATGCTTATGTTCCTTTGTTCAACCTCTACAAATGTTATTGTTCTTGGAGACTTTAACATACATGTGGACTCCCACTCTTCTCCCTTGGGAGTTGAATTCCTGCAAATGTTAGACTGTTTTGACTTTACAACAGCATATTGGGGTTCCCACGCACACAAAGGGCCATATACTGGACTTGGTCATCACAAACTCCATTCCCTTTCACAATCTGCAGGTCTATGATATGGGTGTGTCAGACTATAAGGCCATTGCACTGGACATAACATCTGCCCCATTTTCTAAACCAAACCGTAAAACTTCAGAAGCATTGCTCAAATCAACCCAGTTACATTGTCTGAAGATTTAAAAAATCTCTCCACTGTTTTCAGGTCCCTTAATGACTGTGTTGAATACTATAACAGTGCACTTGGGGGTATTTTGGACAAACATGCCCCTTGAAAACTAGAACTGTTTACTTCACACTGTCTGTTCCCTGGTACACAGAACTGCAGAGGCTGAAAAGAGCTGGTCGTGTTCTTGAGGGGCATTTTAAAACATCTGTCCTGACCATCTATGAAGTTGCTCACCGTGAGCACAAAAAGACATTTTCCAAAACACTTAAAACTGCCCGCTCTCTGTACAACTCCAATCTAATAAATAGTGCTCTTGGCAACTCCAAACAGCTATTTTCCACCATAAATAACCTCAATGTACAGGTTTGTGGAGTTTGAGGAGGTCACAGTGGAGCAGGTGGAAGGCACGATCTGCAGGATGGGGTCCTCCACCTGTCCACTGGACCCTCTCCCCACGGCATTGTTGAGACAACATCTCTCGGCCATAAGCCCAGTTATAACTGTGACAGTAAACTCTTCCCTCAAATCTGGTTTGGTTCCATCAACCCTAAAAACAGCTCTTGTTAGGTCATTACTTAAAAAATCTGGTCTAGACCCAAACACCTTGTCAAATTACAGGCCCATTTCTAACTTGCTTTTTATTTCAAAGGTCCTGGAAAAGGTGATGGTTGCCCAACTTGAGGCCCACCTGAAGACCAGTGACCTTTATGAAAAGTTTCAGTCTGGTTTTCGTTCATCACATAGCACAGCGGCAGCCCTGGTCAGAGTCACAAGTGATCTGCTGATGGCAGCTGACAAGGGGTTCCCGTCTCTTCTGGTTCTCCTCAAACTAACAGCGGCTTTTGACACAGTGGACCACCATATACTCCTTCACCGCATGTAGCATACCATTTGTCTGACTGGAACTGTCCTTGAGTGGTTCCAGTCTTTCATCACAGGCCAAGGCCTCACGCTGTCCGCTGTGGGATCCCTCACAAACTGTTTAACATCTATATGCTCCCCCTGGGTCACATTATCGGCAAGCATGGAATTTCTTTCCATTATTATGCCGATGATACTCAGCTCTACCTGCGGACTGACACCCACCTCATTGACACCCACCTTATTCACTCTCTCCTCTTGCCTGGAGGAGATAAAGGCGTGGATGACAGAAAACTTTCTACAGCTCAACAGCACGAAAAACTGAGGCCGTCCTCATTGGCACCCCACATCAGGTCAAATCCTCTTCCATCACAACTATTTAATTTTCCAACCACCCCATCCCTCTGTCCACCTCTGTGACAAACCTTGGGTCAGATTTGACCCCAACCTTTCATTTGACCACCACCTTCAATATCTCTGTAAAACATCTTTTTTCATCTTAAAAACATTTCCAAACTTCGCCCCTTCGTTTCCCTTGGTGATGCTGAAAAGCTGGTCCACGCCTTTGTCTCCTCCAGGCTGGATTACTGTAATGCCCTCCTCGTCGGGATCCCAGACAGGAGCTGGCAGAAGCTTCAGCACATCCAGAACTGCTCTCTTGCACCTGACGAGGAGGCGCAAATACGACCACATCACCCCCGTTTTGCATTCCCTGCATTGGCTCCCTTCCCAGCAGAGGACAGAGTTTAAGATCTGCCTGCCCACCTTCCAGTGTCTGCATGGCTATGCCCCTGGCTACTTGACAGAGCTACTATCTCCACACACCACCACTCGCTACCTCTGGCCCACTGACTCAAACCACCTTTGCTCATCCAGGACCAAACTCAGCACAATGGGGGACCAGTCCTTCCAGGCTGCCGCTCCATGGCTATGGAATGCCCTGCCTGAACACTTGAGGGTGCCACAGACAGTCGAGTATTTAAAAAAAACACCTAAAAACTTTTATTCAGAAGGGCTTTTATATAATTTTAGTGTGTTTTACTAGTTCATGAATTGGTGTGTTTTTATGTTTCTTTTGATTATAACTTGTAGCACTTTGAGATTTTTTCTAAAATGTAAAGTGTGTCATAAATAAAATGTACTATTATTATTATTATTATTATTATTATTATTATTATTATTATTATTATTCATTCATTCATCCATTCATTCTCTGCACCGCTTAGTCCGCTTAGTGTGACTTTAAAGTCTGATTTCACTGACTTTTGATTTTTTCACTGAGTTTGAATTGTAAACGTGAAACTCACTTATTCATTCTCTGAACCGCTTGGTCCATTACGGGTCGCGGATAAGCTGGAGCCTATCCCAGCATTAACAGGTGAGAGGCAGGGTACACCCTGGACAGGTCACCAGTCCATCGTAGGGCCAACACATAGGGGGACAAACAACCATTCACACTCGCACTCACTCCTAGGGAGAATTTGGAGTCATCAATTAACCTAACATGCATGTCTTTGGACGGTGGGAGGAAGCCGGAGTACCTGGAGAGAACCCACGCATACACCAAAGGTCACCGCCCTCAAGGTTCGAACCTCCTCCCAGCCAGAATTCGAACCAGCAACCTTCTTGCTGTGACGTTGCGATGCCAACCATCACACCACAGTGCAGCCCATTATTATTATTATTGTTATTATTATTATTATTAATAATAATATTATTATTATTATTATTATTGTTATTATTATTATTATTATTATTATTAGTAGTAGTAGTAGTAATAGTAGTATTGTAAACACAATAATAAAATCTCAATGTCTAATGAATATAAGTAAAATAAGATAAACTGAATTAAAACAGAAATAAAAATGATCCATTCTCTCCCGTGGATTCAGCCTCTTAACTTGACAGGTGGCTACATGTCAAGTTTGAGTGTGAGTGGAGATGGGGGACAGTCCAATAATAAGTCTTACAGCCTGGGGAAAAAAGCTGTTCAGCTTCCTGCTGGTCTTGCAGCTGAAGCTGCTGTATTTCTTCCCTGATGGCAAAAAGGAGGAGATGTGGTGGGAATGGAGGTGTCTCTACTAATGCAGTGCTGCTTGGCACTGCAGCACCCGACCCAGCAGGTACAGCCATAGGTCAGGACACATTTGACGGTGCCCCTGTAGAAGGTGGCGAGGTGTGTGGTGGGGAGGGTTGTCTTCCTGAGTCTGTGGAGGGACTGGAGACACCGCTGAGCTTTTTTGAGGACTGCTGAGGTGATGGTGGATAAAGTGAGATCATCATTAATATGAACCCCCCCCCCCCCCAAAAATCCACACTTCTGACCTTCTTCACAGCAGTGCTGTTGATGAATAGTGGTTCAAGATGCTGCTCACCTGACATCGATAACCTCAGGACAGGAATGATGGTGGAAAGTTTTAGGCAGGTGGGTACCACAGCCTGTTGGAGCGAGATATTAAAGATGTCTGTGAAAACATCCTTCAGCTGCTCAGCAGTCTTTCAGAATATGTCTAGGAATGTTGTCTGGCCCTGCAGCCTTGCGTGGGTTGATGCTGGATAGGCTGTGGTGAGCTGTAGTGTCTGGCTGTTCATTGCTGGCAGTGGTGTCTGTGCATGCACATGTTTTTGGCCTAAAAACATGCATAGAAGGTGTACAGTTCATCTGGAAACAAGGGGTCAGAGTGACACACCCACAGGGGTTAGGGTCAGTAATGGAAATACCGGCCACAAGCAATGTGGCAGAGATTCCACTGATGCCCTTAGCTTCATTGAACTGTAAACGAGTGTTTGGTCATGTTTCGGTGCACAGGAGGTAGCCAGAGATGATCAAGCGAAAAATCCTATGATTTCTTTCATTAGTGGAGCAGTTGCTGCATTATGAATAACTTTTTAGTGGGAAAACAATGATTTGTCCATCAATGGATAATAAATGTTTTACATTTCATGATGGCTTGAAGTGTTATCTTTAATTAGAATATATTTGGAGCTCAGGAAACTTTTTTTGATACAGTGCAGACTCAATAGGACTGATCACGAATGACGTCAAAATGCTATTTTTAGAACAGCGTACTGCGCAGGCGCCGCCGCCATATTGGATTCGGACAAACAACCTGTGGAGCGTGTATACTGTGTTTGTAGGAGCAAAGTTGCATTCCGAATATTTCTTTAACAAAACCATTATGGTAACAACTAAACACTGCTGCTTCGGTGTCTGCCGAAGTTACTCGCGATATAGTGACCGTGAACATATGAAGGGAGTTTTTTTCATTCCATTTTCAAAGCAGCCTGTATTTTCACAAATGGTTTTTGTTGCTGCCTGCTTAGTCAACTTTCAGGAACCACTTGTAACATAACAGGAAAGATGTTGAACGTGAGGTAGCAGTTAAGTTCTTGAATTAATTCATACATGAGCTGTTGAATTAACTACTCTGTCATGAAGTAATTAATTGTAATAGAAATGAAGTTCAAATAAAAACATTTCAGATGCATTTGTTTTTTTTATTGTGACTGATAATGTTCACTGTGATCCTTCAGCATCAATAGTTCAAACTCAGAATCGGAAGGTGTCTAGGAAGTCTCATTTCTACATACTCTGGGCACAGGTAATTACAGTGGAAGTTTCTCAGAACAGGAACCATAGCGTCAAAGAAATCTTTGTCAAACAATATTTTTTTAACTATCATTCCTTTTGGGCTCCAAATAACAAAGTAGGACCACTCTCTCTGTAAAACGCCCATTTGCATCTGCACCTGGTAATAGTACGCATGTTTTTTACTCATGGTTACCTCATCCCCATCTACCTTCAAACAGAAACCTGCCAGCTGTTTCTTGCTCAGTGCTGTGTAGAAGTCTTTTGGATGTGCTTCTTTCAGTGATATGGGGCATTTTATTTCCAACACCCCGTGACTGTCCAAGTCTCTGTCATGCAACAGGCCATCTGGTGAGGCAGCAAGGTAGGGATACTCAGAGTTTACCCACAGTCCAGTCTCTCTAACTGTCATGTTCGGGAATTTCTCCACAAAGCTTTGCCTTGCCTTAGCCTCATTTACATGGCCATACTCCAGACTAACAGCTTTCACAGGTGGTTCCCATAGCTTTCTTTTCACCAGGTTTGCTCTAACACAGTCACTTGAAGCTGTTACTACTGATTTAGCTATAGATGCAGTTACCCTAAGTCTGCGCTCAGCAAACCAAGTCTCATCCCCCTGTACAGAACATAGTTCTGTGACACCACTCACACTGGGCATCAGATTTTGGCAAATTATGCCCACCTTTTGTTGTAACAAGCCTGTTTCATCAATGGAGAGGGTGTAGTTGTCAAAATGCATGGGGATGATGGTCTCCCACATACTACCCTGAGGAGAACTTGCAGTTTGTAGATCTCTCACAAAATTGTTCATCTCCACATGTGTTAGCGATGTCCTCCGCAAAGAAGTAGGCCTAGGGTCAAAGTTTATTACAGCAGACATCTTCCGCTTTCTGTTTGGATACTGAGCATCTGTGATGGACTTTGGGTTTTTGCCCACCTTCCTGCCAACATTCCAGGTGCATGGTTTGCTTGTACAGGATTCATCACTTCTGGAGTTCTTACAGTCATCTATTGCAAAGAGAACTGCAGCCACATGACTACAGCGCCCAAGTGAGGAAGCCTTACACTCACAGGAAGCATTTTGCACAAACCCAGTGTTCGAGGAGAGAACTATCACAACATTGTATGTGATCTTTCGCATGCTTCCAAGAACTTTTGCTTTAACATGATACTGGTTACCTTGATATAAATCCTGCATCATGGTCACATTTTGACTCTCAAACAACTGTCTTCCTCTTCTCAATGGTTTTGTTGTTTGACAGTGTAATCCTTCATCTTCCACATCACTATTTTCTTGCACTGATTCTATGATGTGGTGATAAATATGTCCAGAACTGAAGCAAACCGGTATGCCGCTTTGAGGAAAATCTTTCCAGTTTCCATCCTTTGGTTGAAGATCCTCATTTGCTGGACTTGACCCTCGCTGTGATGCAGCTTTGATGTTATACCATGCACCACCGTCTACAGCTGGATCAATTTTAAATTCTTGATCCACAGCATGCTGGCATCTGTACAAACACAATGCATGGAGTAATGTATTTATCTAATAATCAAACAGAACAATATCTCTGAAAATAAATATATCTTGCCTTTGTATTTATAATTCATAAAGGAGCTATACCTGATATTATTTTAATATGTCTAAGAAGAATGGTTTTTACATAGTATATTATGTGGTATATGGGGTAAGTCCATAAAACCAAATGAGTCATTGATTGCTAAGGATGTAAGGAAACAATCGAAAATTGATTTAAAACCAATTCAAACTGGTTTAAATGGAAATCGATGTAGAAAAAAGGAAAATTGATTTGCATGTAATGCATCAATGAAGATGACGTTCAAAACAAATCATCTTTTGTTCACAAAAAGATTTGTTTTCCATTCCTATCCATTTCCATAATAATTATTTGTTCAGTGTTAAGTTTTGTTAGTACAACAAGCAATAGAAGGCCACAGTTTTAAACAAGGGAGAAAGGGGCAAATATAAGAAAAATGTGAATGAAATGTGAAACACACTAGTTACACTGCATACAACACTAATAACTGAGCGAGAGCTAGCTTAAAAACAGCTTACCTTTCAACTAATAAAGCTTTCTTTCCGCTCACTTTGAGGCCTCTACATGTCAACCAACGTTTAAGTTCAACAACACTGTGTTTACTGATTGAACTGTACTGAAATGAAGCTCCCGGGACGTCTTTTTCTTCCAAAACTACACGTACTCTAGGTGTCGCCATCGTAAACTAACTCTTTGTTTGTCCGAACTCGCGCTGTTGCCGGAGCTCATGAATATTGATGAGTAAATGTGACGTCATTTGAGATCAGTGCTATTTTGAGATACTTTCCTCCCACATACAGCTACTTGCTCTGTCACGATGCGAGAAGGAAGTGGACCCAAATGCAGAACTCAGAAGCAGGAGGCAGACGGAATGTAGAAAGAGAGTTTTAATTCCATAAAAATATATTACCAAGAAAAAACACTAAGGAACCACAACGGATGATCTAACAAAGGACAACTGAAACCAAGGAGTATGAATACACTAAGGAACTAACAGGGAACAGGTGAAATAAATGAGCAAATCAAAATCAGGTGCGCCAAAGAACAGGAAATAAAACAGAAAGTAACCCACAAGGTGAAGGAACTAAAAAATAAACAGGAAATGGAACTCAAGGGAACTTGTTACATGCTCAGAAATGGTTCAGTTTGCACAAATCTATTTCTGCTGATACCTCAGCACTGGCTAAGCTTTCACTTTGTCAAAACAACTTTCTCACATTTTTATGGATTATTTGTTTTGCTTTGGACAAAGCTAAGCTTCCTGCCTCATTTCCTTCAAAATTATATACCTAAATAAGCTAGATCATCCTGTGTATGGTCAGACGTACATTTACATCACTACTTGGCTGTCAGTATTTTTATGTGCAGTGCAGATGCAGAATTTGTACCGAGTAAACTAGTTCAATGTGTTAGGTACTGTCACAACAGCAAATGTAAGCCTAGCTTTTCCTTCTCACACTCAGTTAGCACGCACCATCACTTCTTCATTATTTTTTCTATATAAACCCATAAAGCATTCAGCCTGCACACATATCATGCACCATTGCATCAGTTTCATAACCCATCCTCAGTTTCTCTAATTTGATTCATTCATTTTCTCCCAGCTCATTTCTTCCCTCCCTTTCTCTGATTGCCTGGGCCATGCATATTAATATCACGCATGCACAAAAAAATATGCTTGATTAAAATCACACTCCGCACAGCCGCTCGAATGCCAACATCCTGATGGAGGCTCTCTCTCCTGGCTGGGAGGCAGGAAACGAGAACATCCATAATGGATTTTATAAACTCGATCATTAAGAGTCTCACACACAATTCACTCCTCACCTATTTGTTTGTGTGGAAAGAAGTCGGAGGTGTTTACCTGACCATGCTGCCTCCAGAAAGGTTGTCCTGGCTGGGACACAAATGAAATGTGATTCCTCTCAGCAATGTATTTTTCCCCTCAAGGTTTTCTTTTGTTTACTTGTAAACAGCTTATGTTACCGCCAGTACTGTAATTTGTCAGGACTTACAGGTTGTGATACACTTGGCTGAATATGAAATTATTTTTCAAGTGTGGCAAAGATGAACTATTTGTTATCTCAAGCCCAGCATCTGCCCTCTGGTGAAGATATTTATGTTAATAAAGAAGCAGGAGTTTCCAAAAGTGTGACAGTGTCTGCAGGTGGACTCGGCTTTACCACAGAAACTGATTGGAGTACAGAAGAAAGGATTTTGGATCTTTCACAGATACAAACTCATGCTCAGGCCATGCTTTAAAAAAATCATTATCAATGTCATTATCTCCAGATTACAAACTAATTTCCTTCTTATCTTGTGATAACAAACCTAATTTTGTAGTAAAAATGGGTGAATGTGTCATCATCTCAGAGATAAGAACTGTTTTCTCAAGATAACGTATTTGTGTTATTTCAGTCTAGTAAAGTTTGTTTTCTAAAAAAATAAAAACTGTGACAGCCTGAAAGGAAGCTTGCTGAAGCAGTTAAACAATACAACATAACTATCCAACATTAAAACTTTGATGGTAAGGTGACATTGATTATGTGCATTTGTTGCCCTGAAACATCCTGAAGCTGAGAAACTTCAAACACTTTATTCCAGCCCGGAGCCCAACACTGGGCTTTTTCAATGCACACCATGTCTGATTTAGCAAAGAAACCCAAAAGGAGGGGTTTTATTTATTAAAACAGGGATAGCATTCATTAATGAACACCGATGTTGTGTTAAATTTTAGCAATTGGCTAATTTTCATCTGATACTGAAGAGAATGAAAAAAGAAAGAAACTGAATTTTATTGAGTGAACAGAGCTCAGAGAAGAGACAGGATGCAAGATGGATGCTGATGTAAGCGTTGTTAGGGGGCGCAAAAGTGCAAAAATCTGCCAAAGTTCAGTGGTGTTGCTTTCAGTTCTACTCTAACAGACATCCCGGTCTGTTCTCAGAAATGTTTACCAAACATGGTGCAGCACAGAGTTGTAATGATCTGTAGAATTTAGTTCTGTTTTGTGTTTGGTTCGTGTTGGATTGTTGTCTTTGGTGCTATTTTTTCATTATGTTCTTGGATTTTTAGTTTACGTTGTTTTTAAGTTAGGTTAGTCATACTCCCTGCTCTTCTGTTGCAGCTGGTTTCTGTTTCCTTATTGCCACATTTTCTCCTCATTATTAATAACTCCCTCAATATAAATACTCATGTCTGGATCCCTAACAATTCTATCCTGGTTTGTTTTTTTCCAGCTTTTCTTCATCAGCCGGTCAGTCTTGTGTTTATTCCTGAGTCTTTATTCCTTATTAGTTTTGACTTATGTCTTTTGTTCAATCTACCCTTACAGTTGTGTTATTTTTGAATAAAGTTTTAGGTTTTAGGTTTAGCTGTCTGCCAGAGTCAGTTATAACTTCAGTTATTCCTTCTTATCTTTTCATCACTGAGCATTTTCCCTCAGCCCATCTAAATAAAACTCATTTACAGCAACAAATGTTACAAGACCTTTTGAAAAAGGTACTACGGAAAATTTGTTATAATTTTTGAGGAACCACATTTGTATTTCTATTTTTAGGTTTTAAAATGAAGAAAACGATAAAACTTTTGCAAAAAGAGGATAGTCAGGACTTTTTCTATGGGATGTAGATATCTGTGGAAAATTATGTAAAAAAAAAGAAATATTACTGTTATTTTTAGTTGAGAGCAGAGAGATAAAAGGAAAGGAAGTGCTCATTGCATTATGGGATGTCCTTCAGCAGTTTAAACCTAGCATAACTCAGGGATGGCTGCAGCCCTAACTACAAGATTTATCAAGAAGGAAGGTTTTAAGCCTGATCTTAAAGGCTTTAGATCTGCAGCCATGCCTGCAATTACTTATTCAGATGCTGTTATCTCGAGATCACAGCTTGTTTTCACACAATAAGATAATCTAACTTATTACCTCAAGAAATCAGTCTTTTGTTTTCTTGAAATAATTACCTACTCTAAATTGTTGTCATTAAATAAGAAGCGTAATTTTCTCAGAATCACGGGATGATTAACGACTGGTTGTTAGCACCAACAATCTATAACAGTAAGTTATGGCTGGCATGTGTTATTTTGCTTATTCTCATCAACTCTGCCAAAGAAAGACTTTTTCTTTTTTTTTTTTGTTTGTTTGTTTTAAAAAAATGAACCATTTATGTCAAGAAAATAAAACTGTTGTTCTGAGAATTGTGCATAAATTGTTCCACTATCTTGAGAAAAGGATCCTTGATATCTGAAGGTATTGAGCCACCTCTCAGCTTCTGTAAACTTCTTATTACATTAAGAACAATTCTTTTTACCCTGTCATAACTGAGCAATAAACTAGCTCCAAAACAAACAGCTATTGGTGAGGCTGCTTTCAGTTACGTAGTGATGGAGTTGATTTTCCAGAATCATTTTGATTTTTCTTTATGCATGTTCTGACTTGGGCTTTGTGCAGAAGTGATGAATGGACTCATTTCAATCAAAAAAAAAAAACAAAAACAAAACAACTGGATGAAGTATGAGTGACTCATACCTGCGCTCATTTTGTTTAGAGGTGAGGATAATTTTGACTGCAGCTACAGTCTGAAAGAACACCTACAAATCCAAATCTAGAAGTTGGGTTTGAAGTTTTGGACTTTAAGTAACACAATTGTGAATTTTTTCAGATTGTTGATTAGATTTACTGGAACTGTGTGCAGCAAAGACATGAAAAAAACAGGGCAGTAAAGTAAGGGAAAGAACGCTGATCACATACAGTACCAGTCAATGGTTAATGTGTGTCCAAACTTTTGCCTGGAACTGTATGTTCATAATGTTGACAACCAGTTAAGGAAGAAAACATTTGTGAGGCTGCTAAAGATGTCATACACTGTCTTTCTGCTAAAGAAAATTACTTTTCAAAAAATAAAAAAAATACACTAAAAATCATATAAAACAGCAGGGATGTCCAACTCCTGCCCACGAGGGCTGCTGTCCGGCAGGTTTTAAATGTCTCCTGATCCAGCACACCTGATTCAGATTAAGTGGATCTCCTCAACAGCTTGTTGTCAAGTTCTGTCCAAGCAGGCTGACTCATCCATCATTCAGGTGTGCTGCAGCAGGAAACATCCAAACCTGCAGGACAGGTCCCTCGAGGACCAGCTTTGGACACCCTTGTAATACAAGTTCTCCACTTTTCTAGAAAAAGTCATTTTCACTCATCCTGTACAGATTCTTTGTTTTTGGAAATGATCCCATCTCATGAATGCACACCTCGTAGTCAAAGAGGGGAATGAATTCAGCTGCAGAACTAGCTTATTACAGTTTTCAGTGTGACAGACCCCTAAAATTGCCATTTCATGAATTAAAGGTTTGAGCAGCAGCTGATGTTTGCTGTTAGTAAACAGAAAAGTGTTTCATTTCTCAGTTCATTGCAGGAGCCTACTGTGTTGATTTTTAACATACCCCAAAACTATTGCTTTGGTTGGTGACGTAGCAGTCAAAGCTTTGCAGAATGGTCACAGAATTAAGGTGCCACACAAACAATGGTAAGCAAAAGCAACATCATGAGAGAAATCATCATGAGCACCATCTTTGTGTGAAAAAGGCGAATGTGTGGCTCAAACACGAACACTCAGCACAGGCTGCAGAGTAATAGAATCTGCTCACTGAGTTCTTGTGGTTCTTGTGGTTCTTGTGATGTGCCTTTGGGTTGATTGATACTAGATGCCGTGTACCTTAGCCATTACTTCTATAACTTAACAATTCACTGTTGTGTACCCATCATTTCATTGTATTTTTTTTTTTCAAAAACACATCTCAAATATGTGTTCATAATATTTAATAATGTTGAGCCTACTTAACGGTTCTGGGCCAAAATCTGATCTGAGCCGTACCGTGAGGGCAGCTGAAAGCCTCGGCGTGTATGGAAGTGACCAGATGTCAGCACTGATTTGACCCACTGAGAACAACCTTAATTTATATTTTCCTCTTAGTTTTCACCTCTTTAAAAAAGCTGAAGGGGCAGTGTGAGGACCGGATATGTGGTTTGTTGCCTGAGGGCAGCACCGTGCCATAGAGCAAGGCTATTCAGCTTGGTCCCATGGGGGCCACAGTCCTGCAGGTTTTCAGTGTCTCTCTGCTCTAACAAACCTGACTGAAATTAAATTAATCCAGCAGCCTATGAAGTTCTGTACAATGACCTATTATTTTGAATCAGGTGTGTTGGAGCAGAGAGACATTGAAAACCTGCTGGATTTCGGCCCGTGTGGGACTGAGTTGAATAACCCTGCCAAATAGGGCTAAACTTAGGGAGTAGGATGTTTGTCCTAGTAGGGCTACCATAGTGTTGGATGAGTTTCGCCAGAGTCTTGGTATTGCAGTTGTAGGAAAAGATTAATAAAATAAATGGTGAACTCTGTGCACCATCTCCGTTTGTTTTTTTATTAAACTTTTTACTTAAAGCCCTGCTACTGAACTTTAGCAGATTTTCACACATTGGCACCCCTCAACAATGGCTAGTTCCACATCCATCATGCATCCTTTCTCTTCTCTGAGATCTCGCCAGCCAGTAAAAGTCAGTCCAATGCTGACTCTTGTCTTATTTCTTGTGCTGCCAATTTCTCTCTTTCTTTTCTTTGCTCCCTCCAATGATGTCCTCTTGTGTTTCTTTGCTATATCAGCCATGGTGTTCATTCAGAAGGAAAAATGTGTTGATATCCAGTTGCTGGTGTGTATTGCAGTGCTGTAAAGAAAAAACATAGCCATCACATGATGCTCCAGGCTGGTAAAAGTGTTGCGAAGTGCAGTTTCTTAAGGATGCTGCGGGGCAACAGCTTCTCCATTAATGCACATAATGAGTGACAGTATACCATCAAAACGAGTCAGAAGCATTGAGCAAAGTTTTATGTTTGGCAACTCTACAAAGTATTTGTTCAAACTGAAAAAGTAAAGTCTTCACAAAATTTGCTTAATTCTTTTCTGTTGTGAACACAGCATTATTGGCTAAAGTCTACATACACACTGCTTCTCAGAAATATCCTTAACACAGCTAAATAAAAAGGCTAAGAGGTGTGATTCTGTAGATCATGTCATGAAGACAGGGTAGGATCCAACTGTGAGACTGATGAGGGTAAGATGAAGATTTTAACTGTAGCAAAAGAGACAACTGAAGATTATACAACTAACACAAATGAAGAATTATGGCCCTTTCCCACTAGTACCCATTTAGCCCAGCCCAACACCAACACTCCTGATTTGTAGGTGTTCCCATCAGGATTTTCCTGGGGCGAGTAGATATATTTTTAGCGCCTACTCTGCTGGAGTTCTGAAGGTGCAGAGCCAGGTCAAAAATAGTTGAATAGTTGAATTTGATGTCATGGGATGAGCGACTCCCGCCCGTGCCATCTGTAAAACCTCGAAGCTGCTACTGTGGACAACAACATTGGCAGCAGAGGCAGCAGAGATGGCGTTTCAAAAACAAAAGACCTGTTTGTGCTTTTTGCCAGACGAAAAAATCCAGAGCAAGTTGGATGGTGCATAAGGAAGTGACCAGACTAGCTTACAGAGAGACAACTAACAAACACACAATGGACTGGACAGGACAAAGGAAAACCAGGAACTAATCCGTAGTACTGAGGGAACTAATTACAAGCAAAAAGCAGGTGTGACAGGTTGTCCAGGGAGACGGAAGTAAAGTAAACAGAATACACAGGAATAAACTCAACAAAATGGAAAGACAGAACTTAAAATGACAAGACTAGAAACTAAGACTAACAGAACTACAGTATATGTACAGCACGATGGCACCCATGTGTTTTAAAATGTGCTATGTAAATAAAGTTGATTGGATTTTTTATAAAAGAAAGGAAATGACTGGTCTTGTTTTAAGTGCAGATTAAACAGAGTTAGTGTGGACACAGAATTTTACTCTGCAGCAGGGACGCCTTGCCTTGAGTTGTATTAGCTCTCAAGTTAAAAAAAATCCTCAGTGTGCTCTCACGGCAGCCTTTTATAGTTTTTACTTCCCCTGCTCAGTCTCTTCGGAGAAGCCATAGAGTTTGTTTTTGATTTCAAAGCGGATCATAGAGCTGAGTTCTGTGTTTTCTGGCTTTTTGACAGAGTTTGGGTTCTGAGATAGGAGCTGTGTAACCTGCACTGGAGAATTAAAGTACAAGAAACCTTGCTTTGTCATTCTCGGTTCTTATATTTATGTTCTCTCCCCTTCCTCCTACTTGATCATTTTATTGCTTCAGCAGCAATAAAAAACTTATATTGATTTAATAAAGCCGAATCGTAAAAAAATATAGGACTTTGTACTGCAAAGTATTTGCATCTGGCTTCAGAAATGTGGATTTTTCAATGACCTTCCCCTGAAGAGGAAACATTAAAAAGCATCCATGTGCACATTTCCCAGAATAATTTCATATTAATTTCTTTCTTCTCCAGCTCCAAACATTCCCATTAATGTTGCAATGTTAAAAACTCTGTTAAATAAGAAATTTTAAAGAAAACATCAGCATGAGTTGAATGAAAATTGGAATAATAGTAACAGTGTTGCTGTTATGCTGCTGAACTGGCAGTAAAGTGAAGCTGGACGACAGCCAGAAACAGAGGAGCCAGCTCTTTGGTTAGCATTTAGCGTTGAAAGACTGAATGCACAGCTGCAGTCTGAGCTGCCAAGTGAGGACACGACTTGGAGTCTCTGCATGGCGAGCTCCTGTGGGAAATCTGATATCATTATTTCCCAATACGGGATCTGTTTTCAGCAGAGATGCTACTCTTTTCTGTCATCTGCTACTGATGTGTTTACAGCCACACTCCTCTGATGGTTTTGATTTATTGTGGCTCTTCTCTCACAAAACAACATTACTTTGTTTCTTGCATAATGTTCCCTCTGCCAACCCTGATGCTGGTGGTTGTCCCTCTGTCAGATGCCATTAAACCATTGCAGGAGAGGATGAAATTAAATCATTTTACATTTCATTATTGTAGTTTCCAGAAAGCTCCAAACAGGTCAACGTCTGTATGTTGTTTCTCCACTGGTGAAAAAGTATCACCAGTGTGTACTGGTTGAGGTTAAAGTACATACATGAGTTCTGACTCATTCTGGGAAACTTGAGAGTAAAAAGCAGAATTTTGCACCACCTAAAAGTCAGACATGTCACATGATGTAAAATCATTTGCTTTAGATAATTTCGCTGTCATATTTTCACTTTATTCTGCTAAAAGAAAATCAACTTTTTAACAATTTTTATGATCTATGGTTTATGATCCATGTCAGATTTTCTTTATTTTGTGTTTTGTGTGTGTGAAAAGACGTAGAGGTGTTATAGCAATACCACAAACATCCTTAAACACCTGAGAGTCGACCATAACACAGTATATAATTAAATTATGAAGAGGAAGAGGAGGAGAAAGACAGGTGCTGCAAGGGCGAGACATGTCTCTCTTGAACATTTAAAGAGATGTAATGACGTCATGGTGTTAAACTCGCTGTGAAAAACCAAACCAGTTCTCAGCCATTTATTGTCCATTAAATGACTATTTTTGATGCGGTCAGAGATAACACAGTAGTTATACAGTCTTATAAATAAATGGTTGGAACAGCATCAGTCTTCATCACTCGAGCGGTGTCTATAGTATAGTATAGTTGATCGGTGGAAACCGAGCAGCTCTGCAAGCTTCTCCCTGGAACAGAAGTGAGTTCAGGTGGATGCTGCTGAGCTTCAGGGTGTGGAAGTTAACAGGACTGATGAGTCCTGGATTTGGTCTTTAGTATATTCACATAGCAGAGCAAGTTTTGCATATCTGGATAGTTTGCTTGACAGGCAGGAGTATGTTAGCATATTCATAAATCACCATTCACACAATGAGGGAGAACTGGCAGTTTCATATCCCATGCAATATTAAAGGCAAGAGATGTTTTTTTTTTTTTCTTTTTTTCTAAAATATGCCATTTTTAAGAACAGATGGATTTTAGAGAGTCAGTAACCTCTGGAGTGTGACTCTAAAGTCTGATTTCACTGACGTTTTCCTTGAGTTTGAATTGTAAACATGAAACTCATTCATTCTCTCTGTACCGCTTGGTCCATTACGGGTCGCGGGTAAGCTGCATCCTAACCCAGCATTAACAGGTGAGAGGCAGGGTTCACCCTGGACAGGTCACCAGTCCATCGCAGGGCCAACACAAAGGGGACAAACAACCATTCACACTCGCAGGGAGAATTTAGAGTCATCAATTAACCTAACATGCATGTCTTTGGACGGTGGGAGGAAGCCGGAGTACCCGGAGAGAACCTACGCATACACGGGGAGAACATGCAAACTCTACACAGAAAGGCCACTGCCCTCAAGGTTTAACCCTCCCCCCAGCTGAGATTCGAACCAGCGACCTTCTTGCTGTGAGGCTGCGGTGCTAACCACCACACCACCGTGAAACTGATGTGTTTTGGATAACAGTCTGCACATAAACGCCAAATTCAGATGATTCACTGCATGACTGAGACTGTGACATAAAACAGACACTGGGACACTGTGTGAAATCTAATTAAAAAGTAATGCAACAATTTACAAATCTCATCAACCTAAATTAGATCATAAACAACATATCAGATGCTGAAACTGAGACATTTTACCATTTCATGGTAAATATGAGTGTCTGTAAAAAGTAGTTCCAGGGTGATATTTGGCATCATGTAGCATCTCCACTTCTTCTAACAACTGTCTGTAAACGTCTGGGAGGTGAGGAGATTAGTTGCTGGAGTTTTAGGGAGGAATGTTTTCCCAGTCAGGTCTCATGCAGGATTCCGGCTTCTCAACGTCCTGGACCTTCATTGTTGTATTTTTGCTTTCATGATGCTCCAGATGTTTTGTATTGGTGAAAAAAGTCTGGACTGCAGGCAGGCCAGTTCAGCAGCCGGACTCTTCCCCTGTGAAGCCATGCTGTTGTGAAGGCAATATGTTGTCTTGCTGAAATCTGCAAGCCTTCCCTGAAAGAGACGTTGTCTGGATGGGAGCAGGCACTAAAGCAGCCCCATCCCATCAGAGATGCAGGCTTTTCACCTGCCCAGAGGTAACAAGCTGGATGCTCCCAGTCCTCTTTAGTCTGCAGGACACTGTGTCCATCGTTTGATCCACTTTGCCTCAGACTATTTTAAATGAGCTTTGGTCCAGAGAAGGTAGCGGTGGATCCTCTTCACATATGGCTTCTTCTTTGCATGATCAAACTTTAACCTGCATTTGTGGATTTTAGGGTGAAATGTGTTTACCGACAGTGATTTCTGGATGTCTTCCTGAGTCCATGCAGTGATTTCCAGTAGAGAATCATGTCTGTTTACATTGCAGCGCTGCCTGATGACCCCAAAATCACCAGCATCCAGTTTTGACCTTCAGCCTGGTTCCATGCGCCCAGAGATTCCTCCTGATTCTCAATTATTGATTATAATTATAATGATATTATAATGATAATTTGGATTTCACAGTTTCACAGTTTTACTTTGAGTACTTTAAGGAACTTTTTTCTGAAAATTTCTCTCACTTTTTAGATTGAGCTTGTCTCATTTTGTTGAACCTCCGTCCACCTTTACGTCTGCAAGACTCTCTGAAATGCTCCTTTTATACCCAGTCATGTTACTGAACTGTTGCCAGTCATTCTAATTAGCTGTCAAATGCTCTTCCAGCTGTGTTTTTTTATTTTTTATGGCAATTGCTTTTCCAGCATCAAAGTCTTGAAAACGTCAAAACGTTGAAAATGTCGAAGAAGAGACATCTACTGTATATTTAACTATCTCATCGACATCCTCGTTTTCAGACTTTAGGTTCCTCTCAGATGTAAAAATAGTATTTACTCCTCTAATGTCTGGATATATAACGTGTTGATTATACTGCCTTCACCTTTATTCTTCTCTATCCATTTCTTTGAATAAGTGTGCACATATATACATTTAAATACCAGTTTGGTGTATTGTGAACTTAATCTTGAGCTCAGTCCTCAGCAAGAGTCAGCTTCAACCAATCAAACATACTTGTAAAATAAGCCCATAACAACAGCAACACCTTAACATTATTAAAACTCAATAATCACTCTGAACCTGACTTTATTATTCTGTTTGTCTGCTTGTGTCACAATATTTGATTTATTTTTTATTGTGGCTGCCAACAGAGACGTATGGTTTAGCAGCATGAGCTCGGCCAGCCTTCTCTGCTAGATAAAGCTAGCTGAAATAAGTTTGTGCTGCAAACTTTTCCAGGGCCAGCAGTAATCTGCAGACGATGGCATGAAAACCAGCGTGTGCTAATGCAGTTGCCACTGAGCAGAATAATGTACCATCTGCTCAGACTCTGTCACCCCACAGCTCTGCCTGGCTCCCAGCAAACATCATGACATTGAATAGCAGTTGATAAGACGACCTGCATCACCGCTGATAAAGAAAAAATAAACCAGCATCTGTTGTCAGCTGTGTTCTGCACCAGATTTCAGATGGCTGTCTCCAAACTTGGTGTAAAAAACTTAATTTCTATACAACATGATTATATGACATACAGGAGGTCTTGAATCTAATGATACTGCCACTAGACGCACGTTAAACTCATCTTTATGCAACCTGGACACATCTTATTTATGATGAATAAATGAAAGCCATAAAGGAAACCAGTAATAAAAGCCTGACATCTCCCACCCACTGTTTTTATTTCTCTCATTTAATGCAACATGGTCTGCTCAGGATGCGTTTATTTTAGACACCAGGCTATATACAGAATATATGTATATAATGGATCACTGCATTTCACTGCTCAGCATCAACTTTTCCTGAAAACATATTTTAGTGAGCTTTCTGAGGAGCAGTCTATTGATATTTAGACTTGAAAGATGAACATGATCCTTATTTGTCTTATTTGTCTTATCTGCAGCAGCACTACTTTTTAATTATTTATTTTCTTTTTAACATAACCAAAGGACTATGGACTCTGTGAGGGGCATGTCATTTATACAAGTCTCACGGCATATTTTACTAATGAGTATAAACAAGTCTGCTTCTTTGAGTTGGGATAACATTTTTATAGATATACTGGATGAAGTTTGAGTTTTGTATGTCACTGCAATTTTTTAATTTTGGTATTTGCTGCCTCTATTCCACACAGATTAGAATGGCATCATCAGACATCTACTGATGGGCAACAAAAAATGATTTCCTGTCGATCCAACACCATTACTTTATAGTACTCTTTAATCAATACCGATACTGATACTGACATTGATACTAATACTGATACTCATACTGATACTGATACGTTTTGGTATAGTTATGATAAAACATAGTTCTCTAACCTGCATTAAATCATCATCATCATGACATCTGATAGGCTACCAGAATCATGTGACGTGGAAGACAGAAAAAAATTCACTACAGCTCCGTTTCACATGTCATGTTATAGAATAAAAGTATCAGAAGTAAAATAAAAAGGATCTTTAGTATAAGCTTAGTGGGCTTGTGGTAGTTTTAAAAATATAGTTTCCAATTCTGACTCCAAAAAATCAATGCACACATTCCTCTTTTTTGTCCTGTCTAGCACGGTAGCAGCAGAATGATGGTCTGGCTGCTGTGTTGTATCGAACAAATTTGCTTTGCCAAGGGGAGCTTTTTGGGTATATGGTGGCTCTTGATAATCAGTTTGGTTTTTGTTTTTTTGCATTATTGTTTATTTATTTTGAATTACAGAATCTAAATAATATTGCTGGACCTGACCGGAGGGGATAGAAAAAAAAGAAGTGTGAACAGAAATGAAAAAGACAGCAGAGAAAAGAAAGTGGAGACAGAGATGAAACAGATAGAAGCAACGACCCTTCAAATCCAAACAAACACCAACCAACTGCTACACCCGCTACACAACAGAGAATTTCTTACAGCTTTTACAGGAAAACAATGATGACAGTAATCCCGAGTACCTATAAGAGATGAGCAAGCTTAAAAAAACAAAGACCAAACATGTTTCACAGCAAAAACCAGAGTACCAGAAACGCACAAAACACCTAAACAAAAGCATCTGTTAGTGTAAAAACACACTGCAGTGTGTACTGCAGAGTATGAGGACTCAAAGATAAGTGTGATGATGATGATCGTGCAAATGTCACTACGCCTCCACGAAGGCTTAGAGGCAGACTGGGGCGGCCCAGAGACCCCGGCGATCAGCAGCAATCCCGGAGCACGAATCCCAGCCATGTAAACACCTCTTCCCTGCACACACACTGTGCAGTCGCTCTCGTCTGCTTGTTGTAGTGATATGAAGTCCGGCTCTTTTCAAAGATTTGGCTTTTCAGCTCCCAAATAGCTCTTCACTGTAATACTCCTCCCTCCCAATTCCTCTGGAACTTCATAAACCAGCATCAAATTTCTCAATAAGAACATTTATTTTGTACATTGGCACCATGTCAGGATGAATAGTAAAAATGACTAATTTTGCTATTTTTCTCTTAAATAAAACGCTGACATTAGAGGATGTATGATCATGTTGTGTTATGGTTGAGAGATTAAAAAATCAATGGGACTTTTTTGTGCCGTTATGACCTGAAAGGATAGTAACTTTGTCCCCAGTGACCTGTTGACCTTTAAATAAAATTGAAATTGGAATATCAAAGTTCTTCAAAAGAAACACTTTCTTACAACAAATCATCGTATATGCGACAACACAACAAAAATGGTGGCCAAAAGTTGAGCTAAAAATTACCTAAAAAGACAAAAAAGTCCCAGATTACCTACAAGGGTTATTATTTTAATCAAACTTTCAAATGAACAACTGAACACGGCACCACAGCAAACAAATCAAATATAAAATCTCTGGGCCAAAGTCTGAACATTGTGATACTTGAGATTCACCGATTTCTCCACTTTTTTTCAACAAAAAGAATTGACCCTCAGTGCTGGCTCGTTCACAAATGGCTCATCATTAGCTTGTTTCTCCATGTTTTGTGAAGGCTGAGTTAAAATAATAAGGAATTTTATTTTTTATTCAATATATTAGGGATCATATTCCATTTAAAACATAAATGTTTCCATTTAATGCATTGGACCAAAGTTAGCTTTAGGCTAATTCAAGCTCCCCTGAAATTGTGAAACATTTATTTTATTTTAACAGAGTTAAACATATTTACAGTTGTAACCAGACCATGTTTTTCCTTCAGTAACTCAAGGTTAAATGTTGTATGCTAGAAAGATGCAAAGGTGTGGAAATCTGTTATTGTGCCTCCAGAAGAATGAATCGTGTCCATATCTAATACTTTAACCCTTTAAGGTCCAGCTCTTCCATTTGGTAGAGCAAAATTTGCAGTGACTACGATAAATTCTGTTAAAATAAAGTGAGGAAATAAACCTGCCTGAACCTGAAATTGGTTTGAGTATGTAAAATCTAAAGTCAGTGTTTTGTTATTTCGGTGCTGTTTCAAATTTTGATCATTCTACTGATGTTAAATTATTATAAACGTTCATCTCAACAATTTGCTAAAAAAAACACAATCATTCTTATTATTCTGGTTCAAAAGAAAAGGAAAAATGCAAAGAAACGTTTTTGTCTTGCTTTAATCTTTAAAAGATGAATATTTTGCCAAATGTTTGACCCCTGGCACCGACCTGAAGTTACTTACCCAGCCGTCCCGTTTACAGCAGAAATACTGGTTTTCTTCTGTATGCTTTTAATAAAACTTTACTGATGGTGCCCCATTTAAAAACTTCTGTAGAAAATGTTGTTCTGCGATAATGAGAATATATAAATGTCCATGCAGGTCTTAGCTATAAGCATCCACATAAATTACCCTGTTCCTTTAAAGTTTTACAGGTTTTCTTGAAAGACGTTTTTCAGACTAAATGTCCTTTTCCAGAGAATACACATGAGCAGTTTCCTTCACTGCGTTCTGACCGCAGAAACTTTGTGGGACAAATGATATTTCATTTGGAAAATGTGTGAAAATGATTGCATTTGTATTATAAAACTCCCTGTAGCCACATTCAAGCACAAGAGAGAAAAGACACATATTAGTATGCAAGATGGGTTCTTATCACTTTGTGGTGGAAATCTGATATCTTAAGCCAGACTAAGCAGCAAGAACAAAAGTTTTTCAAAGCAAAAATCAAATGTTGGTCTTCAAAGACAGCGATTGTGTTCCCTGTAAAGCTAGAAGGAGATTCTGCATATGTTCAGCACTCTTATATGATGTCAAACCATACTGAGCTATGAGATGCAGCGGTGTAACCAGGGGATCATTAGCAGTCAAACAAGAATATAACCACCAAGGCAAAATAATGATTATACTCCTGATCTGGGAACGACCACCACAGAGTCAACTTGTCTTCTGTGTCTTCCTTTTTACAAAAAAGGGGAGATGACATCTGTAAAATGACCTGACAAAGAAAACGAGGTAAAAACAGCAATAGAGGAACGAGGGGGGAGAGTCTGAGCATCACATGGGTAAACTCAAGGGGCCTCAGCATTAATGGAGAACCAGCTTCAAAGCTATTGGTGTTGCTCAGGGGCCCAAACAGATGAGAGGTAGTTGAGCATGGGGAAGAAGAAAATTGAAAGAGGAGGAGCTATGCAAGGAAGCAGAGAGTGAAGGAGAGGAGAAGATGCTCATCACTGTTCCTGAGGTGGAAGTGAAGTCAGACACTAACTAAATGTTCAATTTATCCACTTCCTTTCATTCTGTTGGCTACACAGATGAAGTCACAGCAAATCATGTTATTTATTGGACAATGGATGTGTTACAGTTATCATCTCTGGCAGTGGTTTATAAATAACTGGCAATTTCCTGTTCTTTATCTCGGCTGTAGCACAGCAGAGATTCAGCCAATTTCCAGCCCCTGAAAGCTTGTTAGAGTGTGAAAAGTTTTCCTCTGGTCAGGCACGTGATTTCAACAGTGGTGGGGGACAAAGTTCACAATGCACTTCAAATGCTCTTTACAAGGAAAATGTCCACAATGAGTGTTAATTAAAAGTAAAAAGTCTTATTAAGAAACATGGAACCTCAGAAACTGCACAGCAGGTCTGTTAGAAGTTTAAAAAAGGATTGCTTGATTTTTTATGTTGATGTCTGCAAAATAGCTATCAGCTCACACTTTGTCCTGCTGCGTGGGGATTGATGCTCATGGTCCAGTCAAAGCTGTGGTCAAATACAACATGGTGGAAGCAGTGTAATGCCATCAGTTAAGCCATTGTGGTCTTTAGCAGTGACTGGAAATATCTCCCATTTTTTTGTATGTTGTCACTGGTATCTCTGAAGGGATTCTGTGGTAAATGGTGGCTGCATGAGCATTTTAAAAATGTTGTTTATTAGCCACTTTTTGTGCTACCTTTAGACCTGATAATCCGCTAGACTCTGTATGACTGGGTTCGAGTTTGCTTTTACACTAGGGCGCATTCACACTGGCTCTGTTTAGTCTCCTTTACCCTCTTAAAATCCCGAAGTTTTCACCCAAAACAGGTTTTTGTGGAGAAAAGACTTGAGGGCCCACTATTTTACTGGGCTACTGTTGCTGATGTAACGGATGTTGCAGCATCATCTGCTACTGGAGTACAGTATGGCTTCAAAGGTACATTTAATTTGTGACTGGTCTGAAATAATGTTTACTGAATCTACAGTAATGATTCTAGCCTGGAATGATGTACGTCATTCACACGTCAAGAATCTTAGCTTTCAAATGGTGTATAACATGTGTAGGTACTTGGAAGGTACACTGAGTAGAACACATATTTATTTGTCACATCCCATATTGTTCCACGGTCCCACACGGGCTGTCTGGTACCAACGGATTAAACCCTGGTCTGTTTCAATGAGTAATCTGGTCCGTTTGGAGTAGTTTGAAAGTTCATTCACACTTTGGTGCAGAACAACCAAGCAAACTCTGGTCCACTTGAAAACCTGAAGTCTCAGGTCACTTCCAAGTAAACCCTGATCCGGTTTGCTGACAGTGTGAAAGCAAACAGAAGAGATTCTGAACCATAGGGCTGAGGCCACCTAGAGGGCCAACGAAAACTTTCCGTTTTTCACCTGTGAGCCGTGAGGGCCGCCAATATATATATATATATATATATATATATATATATATATATGTATATATGTTTGTGTTTGTGTGTGTGTGTGTGTGTGTGTGTATGATGTATGAGAAAATGGTCTCTGATTCCACTAAAATATTATATAAATTTTTTCCATTTAATCAGTAGTGACAGAGATGTGAGCTGTTTGTGGCTAGCCTCACATCTCTGTCAGCAGCTCTGCTTCTGGCATTGAGTCCTGGGCAGGCTCAGTACGTGTGATGCTGGAGGCAGACATCATTTAATTTGGCCATCATTTGCAGATTGACTGTTCACATCTCTAATGCCTTACACTTTCTCTGAACAGACTGGATAAAACTACCACAGGATGGTCAGATCAGACAATTTACATTTCTTATACTATTCTAGTTGAGATCAAACTTTTAGAGTATTTTTGATTCCTCCTCTGGTAATGTTACACACACTTACACTGTTCTTACACAAGGCCAAATCTTCTCTGATATGATTTCTTGGGAGTTTGCACAGAGCCGTAAATCTTCTGCATGTACGTACATTTGGCTCCCTGCTGCTTTAAAGGTTCAGCTCAGCGTGATGTCTGAGCGCAGTAATGCAGTGCTGCTTGCTGATTTGGTTTTGTTCTGTTGCTTTGTCATGAGCGACTGGCTAGAGGCTGCTTGAGTGAACGATGAGGTGCAGTGTCTGAACGCTTTAGGGCGGTGAGCGTTGGAAAACAGAACAACACACAGACACACGTGCATCCACAAAGACACCGACATGTCTTCACTACAACACAAAAACTCCGTCTTTCTTCCCGTCTCATTTCCAGTCATACTGCTTCAGGCTGTGTGCAGAATTCATTCACTGTGCAAATGGAAGCCAGCTCTGCTCTGCAGAGTCATTTAGTCGCATATCCAGTCTGGCAACAGAGACTCTTCATGCTCTTCACCAACACATCAGAGCAACTCATTTAAGAGTCGGTATGACTAGCCTTGTCTCTGACTCCGGGTCTTTACTGTCCCCTCAGGTTGTACGTGCCTGGTTTGCTTTTACAGAACTCATTATGTGATAAGCAATGAGATTAATATGGATCAGCAAAATGTTTGGTCTCCTGTTACTGCTACAACAAACCAGCCGCAGAGAAGACGATGTTACGGGGACCCACCTCCTGCAGTTTTCAAATAATTGTCAAACATCAGACAAAATTATATTATATAATGTTATATTTATATTAAATAAACTGTATTTTTAGTGCGCAGCTTCTCAGGCCTTATTCCATTTCCTTCTTCCTCTCTGCAGATGCGAAGCACTCGAGGGGTCTCTGTTTGGCCTGTGGGATTTGTGGGTGGCCGAACATATGAGCGCCCCCTGGTGTCCGGAGGTAAAGTTGTGGGCTGGTACACCGGCTGGAGACCGGACAGACCCTTTGCCACTGACATGGCAGGTAAGAAGCTATTTAAAGATCTAGTCAAACATGCTATTTGAACATATTTCAGACTAATTAAAACCTTCATCACTGTTCAGGAGGTTTGCGCAGTACGGAAGATCTTTGCACACGCTAGGAAGCACCACTCCTAACATGTAACATACCAAAATGGCAGGGAGAAACTCAGCCACTTTCCACTGCTAATGTGTTCTCCAACAAATCTGCTTTTGTTTGAAATGAATCATGAAAGTCCTGCTAGTTTCCATGAAGATGAAAAGGGTTTGATAGTGAAGTATTCACTCTTCCTATCATATACTGTCTTGGAATTCACTCCTTTTTGGATCCTCATGTGTTTCTGAGATGAATTTGGAGGCTATCCCTGGATTCTCCTGACTGATGCTTGATAGGTGTCCATCTTCAACATCGACTGATGGGTTCCTGAGATATTTGCCTGTGTACCACCTCTATAAAAACATATGTGAAACTGCTCAAGTTCACTATTTTAGCTTCTACTTTTGCACATTTCCTCATTAGACATTACTTTACTCAGTCCTACTTTGCTGATTCCTAGATGAATCGGGCTGCTATCCTCTAGTTTTTAATGAAGTCATGTGGTTTTATTTTAGGAGGAGATATCTATATACATTTTCTACTGTGTTCCAGGTGTAATTAATTGGTTTCTCCTACCACTGCTATGCAGATGACACTCAGCTTTTCCTTTCTTTCCCACCTGACGACACAACCGTCTCAAAGCGAATATCAGCATGCCTTGCAGATATCTCCGCATGGATGAAGGATCGCCACCTTCAGCTAAATCTGTCCAAGACTGAGCTTATTGTCTTTCCAGCCAATCCTTCTTTACCGCCACAGATAAGTGTGCAGCTTGACTCAATCACACTAGTGCCTACGTCTTCTACCAGGAATCTTGGTGTCATGGTAGACAACCAGCTGACCTTTAAGGACCATGTTGCCTCGGTTTCCCGGTCTTGCCTATTTGCTCTCTACAACATCAGGAGGATCAGACCCTACCTGACTGAACACACGACCCAGCTCCTGGTCCAGGCTCTGGTCATTTCACGCATTGACTACGGCAACTCCTTACTGGCTGGCCTGCCTGCATGCTCAGTTAAACCTCTGCAGATGATCCAGAACGCAGCAGCACGTCTGGTCTTCAACCAGCCCAAAAGAGCTCATGTCACTCCGCTGCTAATTGCTCTTCACTGGCTTCCAGTTGCAGCACGCATCAAATTCAAAGCTCTGCTTCTGGCTTACAAAACAATAACCCAAACGGCTCCGGTCTACCTTCACTCCTTAATCCAGAGCTACACTCCCTCTCCACAGTTACGCCTAGTGCTCCCACCACAACGTGGCGAAAAATCAGTAGCTAGACTCTTCTCCTCTGTTGTTCCCCGGTGGTGGAACGATCTACCAAACTCCGTCCGATCCGCAGAGTCCTTATCCACTTTTAAGAACAAGCTAAAGACTCAGTTGTTTAAGGAGCATTTCCACACTTAGCTTAACTAAATTAGTTAGAAAGATTTGTCCAGCTCTTTGGCTCAACCAAGTACTGAAGAAGCTGTGTGCACTTATGCCCAAGATGATATTGTGTGATGAAATCATGCACTTATGACCAAGTTGATATTGTGTGATGAAATCATGCACTTATGACCAAGTTGATATTGTGTGATGAAATCGTGATCTTGTATTTAAATAAAATGACTTAAAAAAAAAAAAAAAAAAAAAATTATATGCACTGCCTCTAGTACTTCATGATAGCACCTGGGTCCAACTGGACTCAAAGCGGTCTGACTATCACTTAACTATGACGTCCCATCTTGTTTGAATTCATGCTTGTGTTGTTCTTACTCTCAAATGTAAGTTGCTTTGGATAAAAGCGTCTGCTAAATGACTGTAGAATAGAATAGAATAGAATAGAATAGAATAGAATTACTCTAACACAGTAACGCATATCTTGATTCAGAACTTCTGTAGTTTTAAGACCAAGATTATACATACAGCCCTTATGTTTATGGAGATAGACTTGATTTTGGTATGTCATTTTGGACAGGATGAAGAAAAATTGACCTCATGATGGAGAGGTTAAATTTGATTATGTCCACCAAACTTTATGAGTGACTCACTTTGAATCTTTGAATCTTTTCTCTGATTTTAAACACTGGGCCTTCCCATTTTACTGTGGTTTACCAGTCTAGCTGATTTCAGCTGTTTTCATATTTAATAATTCTTTCAAACAGATAGCTGCAGATCTTAAGAGCCTTTCCTGACCAAGGGAACAAACTCTGCCCCAAAACAACACACATGGTGATCTAACAAAAGGCTTCTTTGCTGAGTTAACACTCTGCGATTCTCCTAACAGGGTAAAATCTGTCATCATAAGTGTAGAAACAATGTCACACATGAGTGGGCACAGCCTCTGGCTCAGGAGGTAGAGCTCATTTCAGCTGATGATCAGAAATCTAGATCTCTACTCCCTCAAATCTTCATGTTGAGCTTTCTTTTTGGCAAGAAACCGAACCCCTAATTTACCCTTAAGCATCATCAGTGCAGTCTGAATGCGCCACAAAGCACAGTGTGAGGTAGTGAATGTGGTGTGAAAACAAGGGTATATAAAGGCAATATAATAAACAATTCTAGACCTAAAGATTAACAAAGATAGTTATTAATGAGTTTAATAAGAGCTACATTAACTGTAAATTAACATACTCAGCTGATGTTTGACCCAAACTGGGGTTAGTGAATGCACCTCACCCGAGGAAGAACAGAAGCAGCAATAAGCTGTAGTTAAAGGAGATCCACAAAAAATATATATATATATATATATATAAAAACATAAAAATAAATAAATTAATAATAATAATAATAATAATAATAATAAACTTTAACAGCCTGCTTTAGTTTGGAGTAAATTGTTGAGTAATTATAATGAATTTTCTTTCGAATTTGTGGGAGTAAGCCAGCCTGGGTCATCTCTACCACTTGATTTGGGGATGTAATACCAAAATTAAGCTTTTTTTTTATTTCAATACTGTTTCAAATTTTGATACCATTTCACTGTTGTTTCCAAATTATTAACTGTTATTCAACGATTTGTTAAAACACGTTGATTTTCATGATAATTCAATGATAATCCAGAGAAAAAGAAAAAAAATGCAAATAAACATTTTTTTTGTGAAAAATGTTTGCAGAATTGTGCAGTGTCTCTCTGTAATAGCAGAACTGAGTTAGGAAAAGAAGATTTTTGATCTATTTACCGATTATATTTGTAATGTTTTGGCCTGTTTGCATCCTTTAGGATGGAGAACAAACAGAACATCTTTGTCTGTGCTCTTTGAATGTTGGTCTCTCTTTTTGGGGATTAATTTGCCATAAAAATGAGATTTGATCCTTCCCATTCAATATTTAGATTTTTACACACTAATGAGCTGATGTGGTTGTTTATGCCTGAGATTTATCACCTTACAGGCAAAGTCAAGTTGAGTAGATCAGATCTAGTAGTTCTAGTAACCTTTATTTATAACCAGGTGAATCAGTTAGAACAAGTTCTCATTTACAGTGGCGACCTGGCCAAGAGGCAGAAGAAAGAGGCAACACAGAAACAATGAAGTCAGGAAAACACAAACAAACAAAAACTCTGAGATGTGACGGCCTGAACAGACTCAGAACTGAATCAAAGTCAGGAAAGTTGAACTGGAGGCCAAAACAGATCTGAAAGCTGGACGTGTATGATTAAAGCTGTTTGTCAACATCATCAGATCATTTTTCTGACCAGTTACCCTGATGGGTCAGAAAGGTGTTAACAGAGTTCCTCAGTAATGACTGAAGAGGAAGTAACACAGTCACGATTAAAGCAGACGTTGATCATTTCACATTGAACATTATATTTCAGCTCAGTGTGTAACAGCATCACCAGAGATTTACCAAGAAAAGGATAAATACAGGAAGGATGTAAGAAGCAAGCTGTTGCACATGGCATTAGGGCTGCAACAAAAATAATCGACAACGAATTTAGCCGTCGACAAAAAAACAAAACAAAACAAAACAAAAACAAAAACAAAAAAAAACTACAGAGTGAGACATCGTTTCTAATCGTATCTCTGCTGAGAGTTGCACATGCACAATAAAGTCCACCAGGGGAAAAATATGGCAGCGGGCTAGGTAGCAGAACCACGGCAGAGGACATCAAAATTAGAATAGTATAGACCATTAGAATAGTATTTTCCCATTAAATCCAATGGAAAATGAAACTTTTGAGTGGTAGTGTGAATGTTATCTGTTTAGCTAAAATTTGATCTGACTGTTTTTTTCTTCCCTTCATCTTTCCATCCATTTGTCTTAGGTTTTGTCTCATGTCTGACTGACTGACACCATCTGTTCAGTAAAGCACAGAGGTGAATTTGTTCATATGTGCTGCAGAATCCTGCAACTCAATGGAAACACAAAACATTAGTCTGATTTACTTCTTCATTCTGTGACTTGCACCGTGTGACTTGTAAACATGGCCGTGCCTGAACGTCAGGAGGACAATGTACAGTCACCAGTTACTTTATCAGGTCCACCTTGCTAGTACCAGCTGGGCCGCTTTTACCTTCAGAACTGCCTTAATTCTTGGTGTCATAGATTCAACAAGGTGTTGCCTTCCTCAGAGGTTTTCTCCATATTGACATGACAGCATCACACAGCTGCTGCAGGTTTGTCGGCTGCATCCATAGTGAGAATCTCCCGTTCCACCACATCCCAAAGCTGCTCTACTGGACTGAGATCTGGTGACTGTGGAGGTTGGATCCAGTGGTTATTGGAGTTCTTGTTGCCTGCTGCTCAGTTTAAACTTCAGTAAGTTGTATTGAGCATGTCTACAAGAATAAATGCAGTGAGTTGCTTCCATGTAATTGGCTGATTTGCTTTTTGAGTTTAGGCATACGAAGCTAAATGTCCAGTATTTTGAGCCTAATGGAGCCTGGACCCAATTTAAACCCTGCTGATCAACAAATTTTTAATTCGATTACTAGAAAAAGGCAATTACAGAAAATGACAAGAACACATATCAATAATGTGAGAATCAGTGAACTCCATGTATTTCAGTGCAGTAATGTGACTGAGAGGATAAGTGAGTTTTCGAACGTTGCATCCACATTCGCTTATTATCCTCCTAATGAAAGCAAAAGACCAAAGCTGACATCCCCATCAGTCCAGGCGCCTCTTCATCTCTCCTGTGTAAAAATCCAGTCAGCACCCACACTCCCTCTGACCTGAGAGAAAATAATTCATCACACTGACCAAATAATAACACCCTGTCAGTCAGCACTCACCGCTTCTCTTCCCACACACTCTGCATTCAGGTCATGGAAGACAGCTTTTGTTGCAAAATAATATCAAATATGGAGATAAATTATGCTGCAGCAGAGGTGGATACAAATGGTGATTACATGCTTGTCCCAAACACATACGTCAACACAAAGAGCACACAAACATGCACACATATGCGCTTGGGACTAGTTTTAATTAAACCATGATAACAGGAGCAAACCTCCCTTCTTACATTTTTTTCTAGCTTTTTTTTCTTTTTGCTCCACCTCAGCCAATATCTTTTTCTTCCATCTTCCTTTGAACCCTAATCTCACACACAAACACGCTTTCACACACATTGTAATTATCGGCCTTTCTTTTACGCTGCTCGATGTAATTACACTGTCAATTTGCGACACAAAGATTTACAGCCGCACCTTTATTAAGAGGCCCATTCTTTTAGTTTTTGCTCTAAATTCTGCAAAGACAACAATGGCTGCACAGAGCAAACAACCCAAACTTTATTCACTCTTAAATTACTATTCATAGGATTTACAATGGGGCGTCTGCAGAGAGCTCAGTGAGTGCCAGTCTGTGTCTTAATAGTATTGTGTGATACAGCAGTGAATTGTTAGCAGAAACTAAAGCCTCCCACCTACTGCTCTGTTGCATTTAGCTACACAATGGAGCTCAGACAATGATGGTGTGTGTATATTTGATTTAACACATGTGTGCACACACAAATATGATGGGAGAGAGACACTAACGCACACCTGGCAGCTCTTGAACTGAGACAAGTGGATGAGTTTGTATGTTTCGAGACAGAAGCATGAACACATGCATGCAGTTAAACAAAAGCACATTACAGCTACAAATTGCACACAGAGGAAATACAAAGAAGATGCAGGCACAGACACGGCCACATGAAGGAGGTTGTGCCTTTGTTCAAGTGGTACTTGTGTCTTGGGAGTGCTTTTTGAGATAGGGACATGAAAGTGTTTAACCTCCAGTAACCTCAGTGTTTCTACCTGCTGCTGAGATGGTGTGCAGACAGTGCGGTAGAGACTGTGTTGAGGAGCAGCTGAAAACCTCCATCCTCTACTGATACAGTTAGCACTGAACCCAACAGAATAAATCAGTAAAATATATTTATTAAGTCAGAGATTACACTCACAAGTCACTTTATGAGGTCCATTTGTTCAGCTGATTGTTAATACAAATATCTACTCAGTCAATCACATGGCAGCAACTCAACACATCTAATCATGTAGACATGGTGAGAACGACTTTCTGAAGTTCAATCTGAGCATCAGAATGAGGAAGAATAAAGATTTAAGTGACTTTGAACATGGCATGGTTGTTGCTCTGAGTATTTCAGGAACTGCGATCTGAGAATGGACAGACTGGTTGGAGATGATAGAAAGGCAACAGGAAGTTAAATAAGCACTGGTTCCAGCCAAGATATATAGAACAGCATCTCTGAACACACAACACACACACTCACCAACACTGGACAATAGAAGATGGAGAAACGTTGCTGGTCTGATGAGTCTCCGTTTCAGCTCCATATTCAGATGGTAGGATCAGAATTTGGTGGAAACATCATGAAAACATGGATCCATCCGGCCTTGGATCAATGGTTCAGGGTGCTGGTGGTGATTTTCTTGGCACAATACACAGAGTTATTGTTGCTGACCATGTCCACCTCTTTGTCCACATTTGTCTTTAGATGTGAGCAGGTGTGAGCTGGTAGTTTTCTGAGTCTTTTGCAAATCTTTTCAAAGTCTTCTGATGTAAGCCCTGTATAAATTTCATAATGAGTTTGGGAATGACGATACACTCACCAGCCCCTTTATTAGCTCCACCTCCTTGGATTATTTAATAGCACAAATGACTAATCAGCCAATCACATGGCATCGACTCAACACATCTAGTCGTGTAGCCATGGTAAAGATGACTTGCTGAAGTTCAAACTGAGCATCAGCATGAGGAAGAAAGGGGATTTAAGACACTTTAAACATGGCATTGTTGTTGGTCTGAGTATTTCAGAAACTTGATGATCTACTGGGGTTTTCACACACAACCATCTCTAGGGTTTACAGAGAATGGTCTGAAGAAGAGAAAATATCCAGTGAGCAGCGGTTGTCTGGACCAGAATGTCTGGTTGATGTCAGAGGTCAGAGGGGAATGGGCAGACTGGTTGGAGATGATAGAAATGCCACAGGAAGTCAAGCACTGGTCCTTACCAAGGTATGCAGAATAGCACCTCTGAACACTCCTGTCAGCTAAAAACAGAAAACTAAGGCTACAATTCACACAGATTTACCAAAACTGGACAATAGAAGATGAAGAAACGTTGCTGGTCTGATGAGTCTCCATTTCAACTCCACATTCAGATGGTAGAGTCAGAATTTGGTGGAAACATAATAAAAATATGGATCCATTCTGACTTGTATCAATGTTTCAGGCTGCTGCTGGTGTAATGGTGTGAGGGATATTTTCTTGGCCCAGTTTGGGCACCTGAGTACCAACATACCTGGTTTAACCACCACAGCCTACCTGAGTATTGTTGCTGACCATGTCCATCCGTTATAAACCCAGTGGAGCATCTTCTGATGCTACTTCCAGCAGGATAATGCACCATGTCACAAAGATCAGATCATCTCCACCTGCTTTCTTGAACATGGCAATGAGTTCACTGGACTCAACGGCCTCCACAGTCAATATTTTGATCCCCATCTCCTTCATGATTCCAGGTGTTGGCTGATTTCCATTAAAACCCAGATGTGACTAATCAGTGGATCATAAAAACGATGCTTATTATCCCTTCATCTGAGAAAAGAAAGTATATTCTCCTATATATATATATATGTATATTAATATATCAGGACAGGCATAAAACCTATGTACACCCTATGATTACATCCTGCAGCAGAAATAAGTTCTGTGTATGATGGCATCAGTCTCACGTTCCTGTGGAGGAATTTTTTCCCACTCTGTTCATAACATTGTTTTAATCCACTAACATTTGCAGACACTTATGTACAGTTCCCTGAAGGTCCCACCAGAGTTTTCCCATCCAGTCAAGATCTAGATTTTAATTAGAAATCTTGACTTTTTTTCCTTTTATCTTTCAGTTTTTCAATTGTAGATTTGTTGATGTGGCTCGGATCATTGTCCTTTTGCACAGCCCAGTTTTTGGCATAATTATAGCTGTTGGAGAGATAAATACTTCTTAATTCAGATGAGTTTATGGTCCACTCAGTCACTGCAAGGTGTCCTGTTGCTGTAAAACAAGCTCAATATCATTGACCTCCAGCACCATGCTGGAGGTGTTTATTGTGATAAGATGTATTTTGTTTTCACCAAACATGCTGCTGTGAATTATAACCAAACAGCATTTTTGTCTCTTCTGTCCAAAGGGCACTGCTCCACAAGTCTTGTGGTTTGTTTAGATGCAGTTTTGCGAACCTAAGCTGTCTTGGCAACCCTTCCGAATGAGCCAGACTTGCTCAGGCTTTTTGTTACAGTACTGTCAGGAACTTTTATTTTACATTTAAATGTTTTTTGTTTTTGTTGTTTTTTTTATTTTTATTTTTTTTTTCATTTCTGACCTTGGAGGGAATTTGCTGGGAAATCCATTTCTGGGAAGATTGACAGCTGTACTAGCACTGACTCTTTCTGCACAATATTGGATTAAATTGTTTGGAAATGGCCTTCTGAGATTGATGGGTAGCAAAAATAGCTGACGTCTTCCCTCTTTGACATTGTGTTAACACGGCGCTAAATGCTCCACACCAGAAACCTGCCAAAACTTCTGCTTTTATAGAGGTGCTCACACTTGCTGATGGCCATCTGTGTAAGTGATGGCATCTGGTTGCTACTTACCCTCTTGATTCATTTGGAAGCAGCAAGGATTTGCTTAATTTTTCCCCACAGTGCATCTGGATTTTAGCAAAAACAGTATATTATCCCTCAATTCTATGGTTTTACTTGTGTTGTCAAGTGCATAAAGACACAGTTTAATGTTTTAATGCATTATTTGCTAGTCCTTAGACCTTTGAAGTCCCCACATAAAAGATTAAAAGGTGCTGAAGCCAGACCAGATGTTACATATCACGTGTTCTTGGGTACACTTCTACATTTCACAGCTATTTACTAAGCAGAAAATGGACTTTAATTGGATTGATTGGCTCTGCTTATGTGATGCACTGGAGGTCTGAGCAGACTTAACTAAAATCAGGGCAAAGTGTGGCTGCTGGTGCAGGGAGTTCATGGAGAAAAATCTGCAGTGATAGGGTATGAATAAGGACCAGATCAGGACTCTTTTCCTACAAAGACTGTTTTATTGAAGATGGATATAGCCTCGGGGTCTGCAAAGTTAAGTCAGCATGGAAGTGCCTCAGGCCAGGTAACCACATGCAGTTTTTCCCTAAGTGATATTGTTTAACTGGTTTTAAGGAGACAGCATGTGAGAAATAACACTGTAGCCACCATCTTGTTTCAGGAAGCTCCCATGCAGCAACGCTGCTGCTACTTCTCAGGGAGCCAATCACATGGGTGCACATGGTTGCTCTGGCAACTCTGAAAATGGTGGAGAAGCACTTCAAGTTATGTCTATCTATCCAGAGCTGTAGTTGTATGATGTATTAGACAGACACAATTATACTGAAGACAGAAGAGTCCGGTTGTGGGAGTGTAGACGGTGTTGTTGGTGAATGTATCTCAGCTTCTTGACAGCAGTGTCAGCCCTCACTTGAGAGTTGCTGCTTTTTTATGAAAAGAACTGGCAGGGCACATGGAAGCTCTTCATCCCAGTTTCTCTGCCAGCACTTTTCAGATGGAGAAATATTCACTGGGATTTGTTTTGAAAGCCAGCATGGGATCGCTAGACTTCTGGTTGTAAATAACTAAAAGAAAAGAGCCTTTCTCTTCTGATTTCAGGGAGCATTTCCAAGTTAGTCAATAGTCTCAATGGACTCTTGTAATTGACAAGTTATCATATATGTGGCATCGTGTTGGTTCTCTGCTACATCTCACCCCTAGTTTGGCTCATCTGTTAAGCCACAACCCAGCATGAACTACTGCCTCTAATGTGTTCATCAATGTAAAAAAAAGGTGTATATGATGGGTAAAAATGCAAGTTTATTTAGAAGAATATTTACAAAAAACTTGGTTGCTCAATTTGCTCTACACTAATGAGAAAAAATAAAAAAGCAAAACAATGGGAACAATAAAACAAATAATAAGAACAGTAAAAATGAATAAAACAATTAAAACACAACAAGAAAGGCAAGCTCCACTATGTTTAAAGGCTAGTGCAGAGTGGTTTTAGCAGGGCCTTACAAACAGAAGGTGACTGAGCAGCTTTAATGTGTAGAGGCAGACACAGAGAAACCCTGTCACCTCTGGAAATGAGTCTGGATGTGGGGAACCTCCAGGAACATCTGGGCGGAAGAGCTCAGCGCTCTGACTGGAACATGCTGATTAACTAACTCAGATAAATTGGAAGGATCCATGCCATTTAATGCTATAAAAGCACGTAATAAAGGTTTGACCTGATCCTTACGCTGACAGGGAGCTGGTGAAAATCAGCAGGCGCTCCATAACTCACCTGTTTTAGTTGATGTGTGGATGCAGCTTGTAGAATTAAAACACTTTGAGTGGTCAACAAGATCAGAAAAAACAGTCCATTTACCATAAATGAGTGTCAAATGTTCTTTTGGTTTCAACTCAGATTCTCTATTTCTACATTAATATCGAGTTAACATTTAGATTTAGAAATTGTTCTCTCACTCTGATCTATCCTCATCACAGATTATATATTTGAGATTGAAATCTTTTACTAGTAACTGATAAATTATTTCTGATCATAAATCAAAGTATTGATTTTATTTGTTTTTTTATCTTTTGAAATCCTAGATCCTTTTGCTTTTGGAGCAGAAACATGTTAATTTTGGTTAAATAAAAAAAAAAAGAATTTCTGTGAATTTCCATTTGTTAATGGAAGTCAGTTATTTACTAACACTGTCCTCTGGGAGAAGCTGGACTTGGCTACAGTAAGTGGTTTCCTGGACTCTGACTGGCTTTTTTCTGCCTGTTTGTTTTCTGCCTTTGTCTGTTGTTACGGCCAGATGCTTGTTGCCATGGTGTTTTTCACACCGCATATCCTTGCTGTGGTCTCCTGTCAATCCTACATCATTGACTCTTGACATGTTTCTCATAGGATTTGCAGTCACTTTTGTTAATATTTAAAACAAGAACAGATCTTTTTCATCTACCATGATGCACATTGTTTTAGAAGAGATTTCTCACTAAGTGGATGTCAAGAGCTACATAAGCACTTCATTTATGTTTGGCTCATGATTCTGGGTTTACAATGTTGTGCTTGCTGAATGTACTTATATTTATAGAGACAAGGGGAATGGCATTTGCTCTGGAAATCAGCGCTCTTTCTGTAGCATTTCTGTAGGTGCAGGAACAGAATAGAGAGAGGACAAAGAAATAAACAAGGGATCCCATGGATCTGTGAGGCTATCAATACTTCAGGTTACACAACAATACAATAAATAAGTGAAGCCCTTGAGGCTGTGCCAGACAGCATGTATTAAAATGATCTTATTTAAATTATCTTTAATTTGAATCAGGTGTATAAACTACTGATATGACTATATGCATATGCAAACACCTTAAGTCCAAACATTGGATTGAAAGGAATGGCAAAGACTGTGGTCATGCAGCCTGACATGAGTCTAAACAGTTGCAGTTCAATTTAGCTTTATACAGCACCAGTTCACAACAAAGTCATCTCAAGGCACTCCGTCCAATTCAGTACAATTCATTATAGTCTAATTATGACCCAATTAAAACAAATCCATTATATGAGCCACATTAGTCTAGTTTGTAATAACTGTGTTCATATAAACCAATTTAAAAACAGAATCACATAGCTAAGAAAACCAGTGGGTTGCATCAAATCTTTAACTCTTCAATCCTGAGCTGCATGAGGAGACAGTGGCGAGGGAAAAACTCCCTTTTAAAAGGAAGGAAAACCTCCTTCACAACCAGAACCAGGACAGGAAAGAGGGGTCAACAAGCACCGTAACTCTAAGTCAGCTCTAATTAGCTGAGAAAGAATGACAACAATTCATTGATTTACATGGAGAGAGCATCATGGGACGTCCCCCAACAGTCTATAGTGGCATAACCCAGCATAACCAAATGGATGTATAAGAGTTACCAGGCCAGCCCTAACTATAAGCTTTATCATAAAAAGAATCTTAAAGACTGCACAACTTTTGCAATTTTCCACCTGTCATCGGCTAATTCTGCTTCCATCTTGCATCCTACCTGTACTGTGAGCTCTCTCCATCCAGCAAAAGAGTCTAGACTTTTATTCTTTCCCCTTCTCTCTTTCTTCTTCTGATAAAGTTTTCTTGTGTTTCTTTGGTGAATCAGGCACGGTGCGTGTTCAAAACGACCGGTGCATATCATGTGAAGCAAAACTCGGCTGCCATGTCACACACCGTCCTGGATGAAAAAGCTGTTTAGTGCAGTTTCTCAGCCTCGGGACACTGCTGGCCAAAAATGTGCACGATAGATGTCACAAGAAACCACACACAGTTTTAACCCATAAAGGCCTGACCCATTAAAAAAATGTTAAGAAAAGTCCAATTTTTTAACATGAGGTCTTTATTTGGCCCTTTAACAAAATCTAACCAAAAAATTAACATTTTTTGGGGGGGATAACTACCATTTATTACCATTTGATAGTTTCAAAATATTATAATGTGGTTTTCTGCTTCTTGGTATCTATTAGGGGACAGAAGACAAGTGTCAGATTGTGTTCAACAGGATTGTAAGCAAAGTTTATACCATAAATTAAAGCAAAATGTCTCAGAAACTGTCGGGCTCTTATGGGTTAAGATCAGAAATTTTTGTAATGCGTCTTTCAAGGCAGAGAAGGTGTCTGCTTCTTGAACCCAATCTGGGAGCACGCTCCACAAAGAGGTCTCTGATAATTCAAGGTTCTGCCTCTCATTCCACTTTTAGAACCTCGAGGAGCCACAAGTAAACCTGCAGTCTCAGAGTGAAGTGCTCTGGTGGAAAATCTGGAACTCTTAAATCTTCGACACCGTAAAATCCTGCTATCTTTCCTTAAAACGTGTTTTTATGGAAAAGACTTATTATGGACCAACTATTTTACTGGGTTACTTTTACCGAACCCTTGCTGATGTAACAGGACAGTTTTTCTTGCAGCATCATCATTCACACCTGGAAAATTTGCTTTCTAAAGATGTATAACATGTGTAGGAAGGGAGACTGAGTAAAATACATGTTTATTTGTCATGTTCTGGCCTCGGGCGTCTGGTACTAGTGCGTTACAATCCAGCAGAGCTTAATCACTAAGAGCTTATCTGTGAGGAGAATAATTTTAAATTCTATTCTGGATTTAACAGAAAGGCAGAGAAGATAAAACTGGAGAAATATTATCTCTGCTGCTGATTCTGGTCAGAACCCCTGCTGCAGCATTTTGGATCAACGGGAGACATTTCAGAACATTTCTGGGACAGAACAATAATTACAAATAGTAGTTAGCCAATCTGGAAGTAAGAGCTCCATGGGCTAGTTTTTCTGCATCACTCTGAGACAGGATGTTCCTGAGAAAGAATGTGATCCTAAAACCCTGTTTTAGATGTGAATTAAAAACAGATCCTGGTCCAGAATGACTCCAATGTTCCTCAGTAGTATCAGAAACCACCCAGTGTAATTGCATAACTGGGCAGTTTTGTCCTAATTATTACTCTGGTGTGTGAGGAAGACTCATCATTTACATTAACATACTAAAATCTACCAGATGTTCAAACCCTTTAACAGAGGTTCTTTAGTGGTTCTTCTGCTTTCTGTGAGAATACCAGCTACCAGTTTTCTTTGCAGGCTATTAGGCCTCCTGTTAGGTTTCACCTCTCCTCTTCCTCTTCTTCCTCTTGTTCAGCATTTGGCTCTGGTTTATTCTTTTTTATCGAGGCAGTCAGACAGGACTTCACGCTGAGACTGCTAATCAATTTCCATCTTCTGTGTCCTGCCCTGATGCTGGAAACTGGTTTTACAGCTTGTTATTGTGAAGCAATTTCAGGAAAAAAAAACACAAAATTGTGAATTCAGAAAATTGGGAGGAATCTTGGAACCAGGCTGAAGGTCAAAACTGGTGATTTTAGGGTCTGCAATATAAACAGACATGATTCTCCACTGGAAATCACTGCATGGACTCAGGAAGACTTCCAGAAATCAGCGTCTGTGAACACAGTTCACCATAAAATCCACAAATGCTGATTAAAGTTTGATCATGCAAAGAAGAAGCCGTATGTGAAGATGATCCATGCTACCCTCACTGGACCAATGCTCATTTAAAATGGTTGAGGCAAAGTGGATCAAACAATGAACACTGTGTCCTGCAGACTAAAGAGGAGAGGGAGCATCCAGCTTGTTATCAGTGGACAGGTGAAAAGCTGCATCTCTGATGGGATGGGGCTGCATTAGTGTCTATGGCGTGGGCAGCTTCCACATCTGTGAAGCTCCA
Organism: Melanotaenia boesemani; assembly: GCF_017639745.1. NCBI lineage: Eukaryota > Metazoa > Chordata > Actinopteri > Atheriniformes > Melanotaeniidae > Melanotaenia > Melanotaenia boesemani. Next base: position 5,722,873 of record NC_055697.1, read on the forward strand.
TCAATGCTGAAAAGTACATGGAGGTTTTAGAGCAACATCTGCTTCCATCCAGACAACGTCTCTTTCAGGGAAGACCTTGCAGATTTCAGCAAGACGATGCTGAACTACATCCTGCATCCATCACAGCAGCATGGCTTCACAGGAGAAGAGTCCGGCTGCTGAACTGGCCTGCCTGCAGTCCAGACCTTTTCACTAATACAAAACATCTGGAGCAGAAATCCAGCAACCAAGGTCCAGGACTGTAGAGCAGCTAGAATCCTGCATCAGACCAGAATGGGACAACATTTATCTCCTAAAACTCCAGCAACTGGTCTCCTCACTTCCCAGATGTTTACAGACAGATGTTAGAAGACGAGGAGATGCTACACAATGCTTAACATCAGCCTGGAACTACTTTTTACATGTTGCTTCCATCAGATTCACTATCAGCTTGTATTTACCATGAATCATAGAACTCCAGTCCTCAGATCCAAAATACATTCAGGATCTTCTGGTTTGTTTTGAACCAACCAGATCCCTCAGGTCATCAGGGTCAGGTCTACTTTCTGTTCCCAGAGTCAGAACTAAACATGGAGAGGCAGCGTTCAGCTTTTATGCTTCTCACATGTGGAACAAACTCCTAGAAAACTGCAGGTCTGCTGACTCAGCAGTTTTAACTTTTCTATTTGCTGCCTTTTATCAAAACAACTGTTAATTTCCACACTGGAACTTTATTTCTTGCATTTTATCTTTTATTTTATCTTTTTTCTGTTTTTTATGTACTTTCTTTTATTTCTTTTTAATGCACTTTTATTGCATCCTGCACCCCGCTGTACAGCTTTTAATGTTTTATGTAAAGCACTCTGAATTGTCTTGTACATGAAATGTGTTATACAAATAAACTTGCCTTAAACTTTACCATTTCATGGCAAGGCAACAGTTTCAACATCTGAAATGTTTTTTATGTTTTATTGGGATTAAAATGGGGATTGATGAGATTTGCTAATCATTGCATTTTGTTTTTATTTACATTTTACACAACATAATGGAACTGGGGTTGTAGTTTATTCCAGTGACGTGCGGTGAGATTCATGGCTGGTGAGGCACTGATTTACAGAAAGAAAGAACTGAAAAGAGCATCTTATTTCAATATCCATTCAACAGCATGCAACTACTGGTACTACTTCATATCCCATCAGCATTCCTCTTTCAATTAAACTCACACACCCTCTGTTACAAAACCCTTCAGTGAGAAAAGTAGCTGTTGACCGTCGTAAAGGTCGCTAGAAGTCACTAAATAACGTCACATCTAATGTGCAAATTAGCCTGGTACATATGGTTGTAATGGAGGCTAAATTGATGAAAAGACCAGCTAAAAATGTTTAAAAAGGCAAAACTAATAAAAATAAAATAAATTCTTTGGTTAATATTTTCTTTTTTTTTATTTTGTTTAATTTTATTAAGTGTAGGTTGTTCTCTAATTAGGAGTCTGCAACATTTCACAACACTTTTAACTTTCTAAATGTTTTCCTCCATACTCTTCATTAGCAGACGTTAATATCTGACGGTAAGCCAGCGTGGGATCAGCCAGCAGCAGCTTTGTACGTTTCATTTCCAGCCTGGTCGTGAAACAGAGGCGATCATCTCCTGCTCTATGCTGCAGCAGCAGCTGCTGCGTGAAGCCTCTTCTGATTGCTTCCATTCCTCATTGAGAAGAATAAACTATGTTCATATACGTCAGTCTTCAAAAGTCTTCAATAATACCAGAAAAAGTCACTAGATTTGTCGCTAGTCGCTTTGAAAAAAAAAGAAGTGCTAGAGGGGTCTGAAAACTAGCTAGATATAGCAACAAGGTCTCTAAGTTGGAAACACCGCATACACCGTGTTGGTGTGAGTGCGCCCCCTTGAGGTGAGGCAGAGTACTGTTTGCCTCACCTGCTGACTTTTCTCTGCATTTTACTGTACAATAAACAGGAATATTTCCCTCACAAATGCATTAAAGACATTACACAGACTGTAAAGAGTCATGGTGTATAACAAATACATCTGTAAAGTTCATAGTGGCGATATGCTGGGGAACTAACGAGCACGTGTCATATTGGATCACGTGTTTGTATTGGATCATGCGGTCAGAGTTGGGGCACAGCTCCCCACGCCTCCACCGGGGTTTTTGCCATGTATTTGATTGGGAAATACTCAAATTTGGGGATTTTTATTTAATAAACTGCCAAAAGCGTGTTAGTCATACTGAAAATGCATCTTTAACACAGATTAGTGGAAAATATTATTATTTATTTTATTTGATCTTTTTTTTGCCTCACCTGACTGCACGACACTGGTTTATCCATCCTGAAACTCTCAGTTCCAACAAACGGTTTGGAGTAAAGTATTAAAAAAGTTTCATTAAGCGTGTATAGTAATTTTTCCCCCTGTAATTTTTTTCATTATACTTAACTTAATTTCTAAACTTATTTGTTTTGTTTTGTATGTAGTTCTGGCGTTCTTAGAGATTTCGGGTGAAAATGTCATGCCAGTCGTCCCATTAGAAATGTATGTACAAAGAAAAATGTTAATGTTCACTACCGTATCATCTCTGGAAAGGTGTCATTCTCACCCACACTATAAGATCATAAATCTTTACCAATAAATTGGGCATTAGATGCTGTAATTAATATTTGAGTTGGAAATGTACATGTTTGTGATTCACCAAGTGTCCAGATCTGTCATGATACTGTCTGTCCAGTGTTATTTTCTTCTAAGATGGTTCAAACTATCCCCACACTTTAAACTTAATGATGCATTGTAAACAGTGTCAGCATGTGTTATTGGACATATATTTGTGTTTACTTCACAAGCAGTGGCTGTGGGCATATCTGCTGCCTTGGCTGCTACAGTAGATGTAAGTGGGGCATCTGACATGTGGGCATCTGTTAATGATGTGTAGACTACGCTCACTTGGAGCATCACCAGTGTGTAAAAGGAGGTTAATGATGCAAACCCACACTTGTGTGTTAGGCTTTTGTAATCATGCTTTAACTCTGCAAGAAAACAATAATCAACCAACCCTTAACTGTGGAATCCAGGGGTCTGCATACTGATATTGTTACACATTTTATGTAAAAATTGGGTTCTGCTTTGAATAATTCTTCTTTACACGCAGCAAGTTGAGCTAGTTTAGGAAAGTAGTCGAGCTTTGCTGAAGGACATCCTTCTCATCCATGTGTTTATGTAAGACCAGTGTGAACAGTTTCTGTGTGAACAGAATAACTTAATGTCCAACCGGGAGGTTTAGCTAATGAACAAAACGTGGCTTCTTCAGTGTCTCAGTTTCTAAATTAGCTGCATCCTAAAAAACAGGAATTATTCTAATTTGACTTACTAAATCATAGACAGATATAATATTTACACCAAAAAGCATGATGCATTTTCCAAATGGGCTCTTCTTGCAGTAGATGCCTCGCCATGTAGGTCAGATGCTGTTGGTCAGGAGTAAAATAGGATGAAGATAGTTTAAAGTCTGGACAGTAGTGTCTTGGGCAAACATGGCTCAGATAAGCAGTGATCTTCATTTCATCATGGCTGGCTGCAGGTTTGGAGATGCCTATCTTGTAATTGCTCTGGTATCTATCTGCTCCACCTGAGCTGCATTTATCTTGATGATAAGCCTGCAGACTTGCAGACGGAGCAGTAATAAGCCCAACACTAGCATCACCTAATAACTCTGTAGAAGTTACACACTTTTATAGATTTGACCATTTATATTTTAATGTCTTGGAGAGGAAATTTGCTTGTGTTTGAGTAGGAGGGGAGATTGCCAAATCGAGATAAATCAAAATTGTTGAGTCAAAAAGTATTTAGTGCCCACTAACGTTTTGCATAAATAAATATTTAGTAATTAGGTTTTGATACCTTTTGCACACACGATCACCCGACTTTGCTGCACTCCTGTCAGGCTCTGAATCAGACATTTCCAGATCCCTGACATGAAATAACTATACCAAGACTTCAGTTTTACTGCTCTAAAAGAGATGTTAAGATGTTTATTAGTATTTTATCTTTTTTTAATGCATTTGCACAAAAAATTCACTGTAGGATTTAATGTTTTTTATTGTGTCTTCTTTCTTTCCCTGCAGATAGTCATTTGAAAACAGTTACTGAGTCACATATTTCATATCAGTTTAAATGACATTTGTATTGAGGTGAAACCATCAGTCGCTGTGGAAGCATCCTGACCTGTGTGGAGAGTTCCTTGGTTTTCAAGGCTTTGCCTGCTTGATGGTGTCTCTTTAAGTTTCAGCCTTCAGTTTCAGGTATACTAGGATTACTGCACACAGGTGGACATCATTAACTATTATTAACTACTTATGTAACTTCTGAAGATAATTCAGAAGACACCAGGACTTAATGAAGGTTTGTTTTTTATTTTACTTCATCAAATTGGACTATTTTGTTTGGAGCCATTTAAATGGCAGGTTGTAAAGCTAAATAACAGGGAAAAGCACCTAGAGGGCTAAATACTGCTGCAAGCCTCTGAGGAAAGCAGGGAGCAACACTGCTAATTTTGTTACGATGAAATGTTCTGCTGGGCAACATCCTGGCATTTACACTGTTTAACACTTGCCATCAAACAGCCCATATAGTGACAGCACTCCCCTTTCCCAGCAGGACACCAGTGGGCCTTTCCAAAAGAGGCCCAACAAACAGGAGTTCATGCAGCCTCCAAACTTCAGTTTGATGGTATCTGTGGAAAACAATCCACTAAGAAACCTCTCTACAAACAAGCCCAATTCCAGACTCTCCAGGGTCTTTATGTTGCCGTTGTAGAAACTGCTATAAATTAATCCTACAAATAAAACTGAAAACATATGTAAGCATAAAAACATCTGCGTTTATTAAACATGTGCAGGCATGATGTGATGTAAAGGTAAGTCAACCAGGAGCAAAGCTTGACTTAACTCAGCTAGGCTGAATGAACCTAAATTAAACACCTGATTTCCACCAGGTGTGTTAGCCATGGTACGGCTGCGCTGCGACCTTCGCTGCTATTCGCAGCCGTTTTTAGTCAGCTGTTAGCTGTTTGGTTTGGTTTGTTGTTCACCGGGTGCGCTGCAGCGCGTATCAGACGCATCCCAGAAGCGCCTTGTTGCGGCTCTCCGCTAAATTTATGCCAAGTCTATTTTAAACGGAGCACGCACCCAGAATTCGTCAAATTCCGCAGTTTAGATAGGCGCAGACAGGAAATCAGACACGGGAGCAGTGTCAAAGCTTCTGGTATTTACCATGGATGACAAGACGTTCGTGATTTCGTGATCTCGCGGATCCTGCTAGGTGGTCTGCACTCGCGGGCTCCGTACCTGACACGCTTCTGGTGTAGATTGAGGCCCCACGGAGGTCCAAACAAATCCATTGAGCTGCCGTAACGTCATGCACACGCACCCGGTAGAAATGAGGGGTTACAAACCAAGGATTGTTAAACTTTGTCTATGCCTGTTATATTTCTATTTTCTTATTTATGTGTACTTAAGCTGAGAGATTCCATTAAAAATTTCATTGTGCTTGCATAATGACAATAAAGATCTTGAATCTTGAATCTGATATATATATATATATATATATATATATATATATATGATAAATTTAGATCCTTCATACACCTCTCAGTTATTCGATCTATCACAATCAGATGTTGTCAGATATCTCAAACTTTTTGAAATTTTGTTCAAAAAAGTATTTCTTCATTTTCAGACGTCCTAATGGAAAGTACTATTGATTACATTCTCTCATTATCTCCTATCGTAAGGGTTTGATTTCCATCAGTTTATGCAGTATCATTCCTTATTCTTTACAGCAGTGATCCTCAACCTTTTTGAGCCACAACCCCAAGTTGACATTGATGTTTGCAACCCCCCCACCTCGTGTATTCTCTTGTTTTTTGGCGGTGGGCAACAATGTGATGCATTAACACCACTGGTAAGGACTGTGGGCCAAATGTCAGATGCAACGATGTTGTTAATATCTTATCAAATGGGTCATCCTGCAGCCATCCTCTAAACGTAAGGCTTGAAAACGAAAAGAATCTACATAAATGAGAAGGATAAAGTGTGGATTCGGTTCTTCATGTGACAAGGCACCTGCATGCCCAAAATCAGCTTCTTGCCACGTAAATGCCGAGATAATTCAGATTTTTATTATGGCATGAGTAATAACTTTGTTGTTTGTGTAGTAATGTGTTAAAAAAAATGAACGCAATAATTCCACAGATTAATATCTTTGCATCTTAATTTTGACAGCTCTAATATAAAAAAGTTATTTGATAAATTTCTATTTTTATACAATGATATGGCGTTTCCCTGACATTATTTTGGGACCCCCACGGGGGATCGATGTTAGAGGAGAAATAACAGATGATCATTGGGAGAAAGTGCTTAAATAAATATATTATCCATCCCTGAATACCCTTAAAGGTAAAGTTGGTATAGTTAAACTTTCCTTACTGTAAGACGTATCATCTCATTGGGAGGAGGAGAAACTGAGACAATGCAGTCTCTGAAACTCGAGAAGAGTAGATACAGTAGAACCTTAAAGGGTCATTACAAAAATTTCAGGAGCCCCTTCCTGGAATATTACACTGGCTTACAGATACCACTAAATGAAGATGAAGATTCCAGTATTAGAATGATCAGAAATGAATCCACACAGATGAATAGGTCATATATTTTATGTCAGAGATTTTTTGCACCTGATATTGATAAGAGGTCCTATGTGGACTGTTGTAAATGCCTCACTTTACACCTGGTAATACCATCATCTCTGCCTGTTACCCCCTGTCTCAGGATCTCATTTCCCAGCTTTACATACAAGCCTTCATCATGAAGTCAGCTGTGATGGGGAACAGTCAGGACATCCCCATCAAGATCCCGATATCCCAATATCTTTTCACTTCTAGTGCACAGCCTGGTCACGTTACACCTTGGCCTCTTTCTGCCGGCGTCCTCTCTATTATATCATCCTTTTTAGAATCTTATTACTTGGTATTAAGCGTCTAAAAGGGGTGGCACCATCTTATATATCTGAGCTTTTACAGCCTTATACTCCTTCCAGAGATTTGGGGTTTGCTATTAAATGTTTCCAGATGCAGGTTAAAAGGTGAAGGTGATATAGCACCTAATCAGTGGAACAGCCTGCCTTTCTTAGCATACAAGCACTGGTTTTTATCTTACCTATTTATTTATTTATTCATTTTATTCAATCATTTTTATCTATTAATTTTTATATTTTACTTTTCATTTTAACATGTTGATTAGTGTTTTAGAGATTAAGTGTTTTATGCATACCCTGAATTGTGCAGCACTTTGATCAACTGAGTTTGTTTTTAAATGTGGTATACATAAAGTTAAACTTTGATACAGTCACAAACTACACATCATGATTCATTAAAATTATTTAAATCAATGCCATGAAACCACCTCTGATATGCAGTAAAAAAAACAAACAAACAACAACAACAACAAAAAGCCTTTCAACATGCTGTTTTAGAGGTAGTTTTTATTAGCAACATGGTTAAAAAGCCCAAAACTCCCCATCAATCACAGACTGGTAGCAGCATATTAGCTACACAAACAACCATCTGATGCCAACGTGAGGGGGCGTAAAAATCCATCGTAAATCTCAAACTGCTGAAAGGTTATTTTGTAGAATGTGTAGATGTAGTTTGTGACTTTTTGTTTTGTTTTTTTATTTGGTCAACACTCACAAGGCTGTTGGTCCAGACAACATACCGGGTCGGATTTTAAAGAACTGTGCCAGGGAACTCAAAGATATCCTTGCAGACATTTTTAACACCTCTCTAAGCCAGGCTGTTGTCCCCACCCGCTTCAAAGCCACCACTATCATTCCTGTGCCAAAGAAGTCATCCCCATCATGCTTCAGTGACCAAACTTGATACTGACCTCTATCATCATGAAGTGTTTTGAGCGGTTGGTCAAGAAGCACATCAGGTCCATCTTCGACCCTCAGCTACACCCTCTTCAATTTGCATACCACTCAAATTTCCAACAATGTAATTTCATCAGCTCTCCACCCTACCTTCACACGCCTGGACAACAAGGGATCTTATGAGAGGATGCTGTTCATAGACTTCAGCATTCAACACCATCATACCCCCGAAAACTCATCTATAAACTGTCTGAGCTATGAATCGGCACCTCCATCTTCAACTGGCTGCTGGATTTTCTTACAGAGACCCCAAACAGTCAGGGTCGGCTCCAACATCTCTAGCGCCACCATCCTGAATACAGAAGTCCCCCATGGATGTGTGCTAAGCCGCCTACTCTTCACCCTGCTGACCCATGACTGTACAGCCAGGTTCAGCTCCAACCTCCTCATAAAGTTAGCGGACAATACCACCATAGTAGGAAGGAGGTGGCCAGCTGGTGCAGAAACAACAACCTTCTGCTCAATTTGAAGAACACAAAAGAGCTGATCACTGACTTCAGGAGAGCTCCCTGCAGCACCTCCGCTGACCATCACTGGCTCAGTCGTAGAGAATGCCAGTAGCACCAAATTCCTTGGAGTGCACATTACTGATGACCTCACTTGGTCGGCCAACAGAGCAGAAACTATGCTTCCTTCACAAACTAAGGAGAGCGTCAGTCCCCATCAAGACCACCTTCTACAGGGGCACCATATGCATCCTGATGAGCTGCATCACTATCTGGTATGGTAGCTGCATGGCCAAAAACAAGAAGATACAAAGTGGACAGTAAATGCAGCCAGCAGGATCATCAGTGTGCCCCTCCCCTCCCTCACAGAGAAGATACCAGAGTCTATGGGCCAGCTTCATCCACCAGGCTGTCAGGAAGCTGAACTGGTGGAGGGAGTAATGGATTCTGTTAAATTCTCACCAATTCTGGCAGCAAAGATGAGACCTTTTGTGAAAACAAAGTATTTATATGACAAATACAGTCATGTTATGATCATAAATGTGTAAAATCCATATGTAATTGCAAGCTGAATGTCTGACTATAGCAGTTTTCAATGTAAACACCATCAGCGCTCAATAAAATAAACTTCAAGACAGCGATGCGTGCAAAAATATCCCCAAACTGGAAGCTTGCTGCTGGAAAGATGGGATCAAATTTCCCAAATACAAATAGAAGGACTCTACACTGGATTAGAAAAATTAAAAAAATAAAAATAAAAAAAAAAGGTTGTTAACATGCAGGGTTTTCCAAACGCTTGTTTCAGGCACTTTTCTTTCATTATCTAACATTTACATCATCTCACTGTCTGATTTCTTCATGCCACTGTATGATAAGAGGGTGTCCATGTAGAAAGAAACATATTCAAAGCAGTCTCTCAGTCTTGATGTGATTACGTAGCCATCTCTTCTGGTTTTTGGCTTCATGTCTCTGTGCTTTGTTCTGACGGTGAGGGGTCCGCTAGGTGTAGGCAGGAATATGTAAAAGAGACTCGGCACGTGCCACCTCCAGACCTCTGGCCTTGAGGTCAGCTAACACATCCGATGTGTGAATGACGTGTTCTTCACACACATGCTGATGAGCTCAAGGTTAAGTGAAGCAGCACAGGGGCATTAACGCTGCCTTTTTGCTTTAGTTTGTTTCCTTTGATGTCTCTTAAAAAAACACTGGTCTCACAATATGAACTATATTTCAACCTTCAACTTTCTTTAGTATAATTATGCCTCAGGAGGATGGTAGACCCCTGCAGAGAAGGAATTTCATATTAGTCTCATTAGAAACACTAATGAACTGTCATTTTCAGCTGTGACTATAACAGACTCATCATGTACTTTTAAACTATAACTGCTATTGTCCTCGCCTTCTTTTTCCCACGTCCTTCTCTCCTCAGGTTTTGCAGTAAATCTCCAGGTGATCTTGGCGAACCCACGGGCACAGTTCAAGCGGCGGGGCTCCCAGCCGGGGATGCAGGAGTCCGACTTCCTCAAGCAGATCACCAAGGTGACCGAGTTGGAGCCCAAGGCGAACAACTGCACACGGGTCAGTAGCGTCTGTCGCCACAGCAACGTGCTGAAAACACTCGTGATGATGTAACGTTGCAGAAGGAAAGCCTTGTTTGTTGATGTCAGCCTTATTTCTACAACACAAAAGCATTCAGAAAACGCTTCATTTATCTGTTTCATGCTGGTCTGACAGAGCAGATGTAGCCTTATGTTAATCAGTCCAGCTGGCTACGCAGCCAGCTCCCACTTTTCTTCCACTATACATCAGTACGTGTGAGCTAAAGATATTTTTTATGCTTCCAGTCTAATTCCCTGCTTTTATGTAACCCCTGTAATTGCATTGAGCCCTGAGCGCCGCCAGGCCTAAGGAAGCCTCCTGCTCCAACTAACGTACAGCTCTGTGTGTGCACACACTGTTAAAGTCTGTAACTAATTTACTCTCGGCCAGCATCAGCAAAATTCACTCTTAACAGGGTCTTTGTTTCCATGCAGAGCAAATATCACAGAAATCACAAACCGGTTTTCTTCACTATCACAGTGAGGAAGCAGATTTTGGTCTCTGCATGGGTTCATTAATCATATAAAGTTAGGATTATACGAATACTTAATATTGTTTTAGTAGTTTTTACTAAAGTTGTCATGCATTTCAGCATAAACTCAAGGTGTCTTGCTCAGGGACTCCTCGACATGAGCTCGACAGGCATAGGATCGAACCAGCAACCCTCAGGCTACAAGACGACCACTCTACTCACTGAGCCATGCTGCCCCCTTAATATATATAAAATCATATATTTTGGGGTGACCTGGATCACCACTTGGATGCAGGATTTTTTTAAATAATTCTTCATTATGGGGATATTTTCTAGTAGAGCTTCATACTAATCTAATCTAATCAGCACCTCCAAATCCGAGACCATGGTCCTAAGCCGGAAAAGGGTGGAGTGCTCTCTCCGGGTCTGCGATGGGGTCCTGCCCCAAGTGGAGGAGTGAATGTATCTCGGGATCTTGTTCAGGTGTGAGGGAAGGATGGAGTAATGCAGACTCTGCATCCGTCTGTCGTGGTGAAGAGGGAACTGAGTCAAAAGGCAAATCTCTCGATTTACCGGTTGATCTACGTTCCTACTCTCACCTACGGTCACGAGCTGTGGGTAAGGACCGAAAGAACAAGATCGCGAATACAGGCGGCCGAAATGAGTTTTCTCCGCAGGGTGGCCGGGCTCTCCCTTAGAGATAGGGTGAGAAGCTCGGTGATCCGGGAGGGGCTCAGAGTAGAGCCGCTGCTCCTCCACATCGAGAGGAGCCAGATGAGGTGGCTCGGGTATCTGGTTAGGATGCCCCCTGGACGCCTCCCTGGTGAGGAGTTCCGGGCACGTCCCACCGGAACGAGGCCCCAGGGAAGAACCAGGACACGCTGGATGGACTACATCTTTCGGCTGGCCTGGGAACGCCTCAGGATCCCCAGATGAGCTGGTGAATGTGGCCAGGGAGAGGGCAGTCTGGGTTTTCCTGCTTAGGCAGCTGCCCCTGCAACCCGACTCTGGATAAGCGGAAGAAAATGGCAGGGTGGAGGTCTGCGCTCCCAGTGCTTCCAGTTTGCTTTGCTTTTGCTGGCGATCACAACATATTTAATTAGGAAACTGGAAAAGAGTTGGAAGTAAAGTTTTAGGACCTTTTTTTGTGGTGAGAACATGGATTAGAGTCCAGTTTGAGACCTTGTAAACTCAGTGTGAGAGTTTTTAATAAACACACACTGAAGGGAGTTTCCGTGTCTTTAAACTCAAGATAAGACTGTTTTTAACACTAAGGTGCTGTTTTGATTTTTCTTTTTTTTTTAAATGGTGACCTTCTGCAAACCTGTTTGTTTCAGATCAGAATGCATCAGCAGTGTGTTACCAGACACGGCTAATTGAAAGCCCAGTATCAGTGTAAATCTCACTGTTTGTTTGTGTCTAGCAGATTTGAAACTGCAGTCATTTTAATGGCCACCATCACAGCAGTAACTAACCATCGGGCATCCCTCCTTACTGTTGACAGTATGACTCATGCTTTAAGCTAGTGGCTCAGTCTAAACATAGAACAGCATGGCCTGGATTGGATGGAAACGGCAACAAAGCTCTATCAATTCTTGTTGTGCTCTGAGACAGCTTAGATCGATGCACCTCATCTGAAATCACCACAGCCCCTGTTGGCACTTGGTTTTATGAAGCCACTCATCCTCTTGACAACCATCACAAAGCTGCCTGAAAGGACTTTTTATGAGAAATGGATGCTATTATGTTTCTTGCCTTTCAAGGAACTGATGAGCCAAACATGTGACGTCTACAGCTGTTACAGAGACAGCTGTTCTGATATGATCGTGTTGGATGAAGCTGATGGTTTTTGTTGCTTTGTCAGAAATTCAGCCTGACTTTTTATCTCCAAACCACTTAGCAGTGACAGACGTAGTCCTCCTATTACAGGCATTTTGTGCTCTAATCAGCCATTCAGACCAAGAGCATGAATAACTACTGACTTCCATGAAATTTCGGTTTAGGTGCTTTTGATGTCTTGAAGAACCAATCTGAACACCGATGGCATTGATATCTGGAGTTGCTGGTGGAGTCTGTACTGAGGTGAACCAATAGGGAGGCTCAAGAAACCTGGATTTTTTTTATGTTTTGCAAATTACTTTAAAACAAGCAGCAGCAGGTCAAAGAGTATAATTCTTTTCTGCTTTTTAACCAAGTTAAATAGTTTAATTTTCACCAGCAACATTTTCAGAAATATATACAAGTAGCTCATAAAATATCAACAAAATCTGCCTTTCACTGTGTCAGTCACTGCTTATATGCATAAAATCACTGGCCATTTTATCAGGTACACATTGCTAAAACCTTTTCTGTCTTAATTATTGGTGTCATAGATCCAACAAGGTAGTAGAAACATTCCTCAGACATTTTGCTCACCCATGATGAGAATCTCCCGTTCCACCACATCCCAAAGCTGCTCTACTGGACTGAGATCTGGTGACTGTGGAGGCCTTTGGAGTCCAGAGAATTCACTGTCATGTTCTAGAAAGCAGGTGGAGATGATCTGAGCTTTGTGACATGGTGCATTATCCTACTGGAAGTAGCATCAGAAGATGCTCCACTGTGGTCATAAAGGGATGGACATGGTCAGCAACAATAACTCAGGTAGGTTGTGTATTGTGACAAGAAAATCCCCAACACCACCAGCACCCTGAACCACTGATCCAAGGCAGGATGGATCCATGCTTTCATGATGTTTCCACCAAATTCTGAGCCAAGCATCTGAATGTGGAGCTGAAATGGAAACTCATCAGACCAGCAACGTTTCTTCATCTTCTATTGTCCAGTGTTGTTGAGTCTGTGTGAATTGTAGCCTCAGTTTCCTGTTCTTAGCTGACAGGAGTGGCAGAGATGATTGTGTGTGAAAATCCCAGTAGACCCAGACCAGCATCCACGCCACATTCAAAGTCACTTAAATCCCCTTTGTTTCCTCATTCTGATGCTCAGTTTGAACTTCAGTAAGTCGTCTTCACCACGTCTACATGACCAGATGTTACTGATTAGATATTTGTGTTAACAAGCGACTGAACGGGTGAACCTAATAAAGTGGCCTGTGAGTTTATATTTAGCAGCTTTCTCTCAAGTCTCTCCTCCTGTGAACAGACTCCAGCTCGGCAGCGTTAGACCACAGCTGGCAACAGTTCTCCACCTGCTGCAGGTTGAGTTGGAGTGGCCCTCCAGCTTTCAGTGGGTCTTCTGCAGAACAGAACAAGGATGATGGTTGCCAGCTGCAGCTTCAGGCAGTAGAGGATTTGAGGATTGAGACTAACTGGAGAGTCACCTGAGTGATGTCAAAGGCAATCATAACAGCATCATGGCCAATGAGTACAGAGGAAGGGGAGACAGGACAGGTCCACTTGGTTAGCAGCAGAAGGTAACGTGAAAGTAAAGCTGCAGACTGCTACGAATAAATCAGTATGTGGGCATAACTGCAGAGGAGCAGGGCTCAGGGTCTAGGCTGTTATGTAACAATAGCCTAACTATTAGCTCATATTTGTGTTGTGGGGTACAACAGATGAAACAGTGGCAGCATGGTTTTATATTTAGCTGATTTGTTCTCTGTTGCAAGTTTAGCATTCGCTCATGTAGAAAAGCAGGACGCAGCTGTTTCACCTCCAGTCAAAAAATGGAAAATCTAAGTTTCCTGGTTCTCCATATGTGTGCCAGTCACACTGTTACACTGTAAGCCCCCGGGTGCTTTTAAATAAATATTTCACATTGAGAATAGGATAAAGACCCCCAGAGCTGCTGGATCGTCATTTACAGCTGGCTGCTGCTGCAGACAGCTCTGTGTTGAGACCATCATCATCATTATAAGCCCCATTACACTAATGGAGGTGCCCTGCCACCGATATTAATACAGGCTATTAGCAGCCTATGACATAATCAGTCATCAGTCACAAGAATGTTAGCTCAGTATTTATCACGTCACAGTTACTGTGAAAGTTAGACATGACATCGTCACTTGCAAAGTCACTTCCTCTGTTAACTACGACGGCATTGATCGTTTTTCCTGCAGCGAGAAGTTAAACAACACATCAGAACTTGGATCAAAGAGTAATCATGATGTTTTAACTTCATTCGTCCACTAGTTTGTGAGCTTAGATGTGGGCCGTCGTCAACCTCCTCCTCCTTGAAGTCTCTCCTAATGAGAATCTGAATTTATTTATTTTAACAATGCAACCAAAAATCATTTTAGATTTTTTTCCAAACATGAAAGGTTCACTAAAGAAGCCTCCCAGTAGTCTCACGAAAATGAATGCAGCATTTGTCCGGCTAAAGTTCTGTCTCAAGAAATTTGTTCAACCTTCAGGGGAGGATTTTCAAGTAGCATCCGTTTTTTAATAATTAACTTTTATGCTTTAGTTTTGATCAGGCAAAAATAAAAAAAATTTTTTAAGAGTATTTTTCTAATTTTACTCAGACCCAGGCATAAAGACTTGGACGGTTACTGAGTTTCTCTTATCTTATCTTCATTGATATTTTTACTTCGAACAAGTGGTTAAAACAGTGACTCAGACATAACTAAACAAAAAAGAAACAGAACAGTTTTATAGAAATTTTGATGAGGTGGGGCAGGCAGAGTTAGACCACAGCTGGCAACATTTTGATTATTTTTTTCAACTAAATTGATAATCTAATGTAATAAAACGTAAAAAAAAAAAAAAAAAACCAAGTGAAGGTCAGTTACCATTAAATATTTGTAAGCATGCGCTTGGGGGCATACGGGCAGATTTCAGGCAAATAGTGATTAATCATGATTAATTCATTTAAATATCCTTAATTAATGAAGCCCAAAGATGTTCACGTTTGCACAGAGGTGGAACTTTTACAACCTGATCTTCTTATTTTCTTTTTTAGGTGGAACTTTTAAAAAAAGAAGTGTTTAAGCCTTAAGGGTGTTTAACTTTTTTTTTCCATCAATTAACAAAATACTTTTCACAAGTAGATTATCAATTAAAAACACAATGATTAGATTTCCACCAAATTCTGATCCTATCATCTGAATGTGGAGCTGAAATGGAAACTCATCAGACCAGCAACGTTTCTCCATCTTCTATTGTCCAGTGTTGGTGAGTGTGTGTGAATTGTAGCCTCAGTTTGCTGTTCTTAGCTGACAGGAGGCTCCCGGTGTGGTCTTCTGCTGCTGTAGCCCATCTGCTTCAAGGCTGGACGTGTTGTGTGTTCAGAGATGCTGTTCTGCAGACTTTGGTTGGAACCAGTGCTTATTTAACTTCCTGTTACCTTTCTATCACCCCCAACCAGTCTGCCCATTCTCCTCTGACCTCAGACATTCTGGTCCAGACAACTGCTGCTCACTGGATATTTTCTCTTTTTCAGACCATTCTCTGTAAACCCTAGAGATGGTTGTGTGTGAAAATCCCAGCAGATCAGCAGCTTCTGAAATACTCAGACAAACAACCATGCCACGTTCAAAGTCACTTAAATCCTCTTTCTTCCTGATTCTGACGCTCAGATTGAACTTCAGAAATGTCGACATGACTAGATGTGTTGAGTTGCTGCCATGTGATTGGCTTGTGTTTACAAGAAGTTGAATGGATGGTTCTAATAAAGTGGCCAGTGAGTGAACAGCCTCATTAAATCTCTTTAAAAAACTGTCCATAATTACAAGCATCAAAATCAATGAATTTGATGCTTGTAATTAAGAGTAATCATCTTTTGCTGAAATTATGAGAATTTCAACTGATTATCAATCAACACATCATTTATTAATGAAACAGTAGATTGGCTGCAGTATATGCAAATAAAATAGGCCCTGATAAAACTGTAAACATCTGAGCTTCTACATCTCATATTTAAAAGACTGAAGTACTTTACTTCCATCTTTTATGGCTTAAAAAAAGTTTGATATTAAGCCTTTACCTGAAGCTCAGACACTTTTCGCTCCAGGCTGTTTCCACTTTGGGCCACAATGTCTGGGATCAGCTCCCAGAGCCTGAAACCCGACCTTGACAATGTAGGGCAGAAATGCTCATCTGATGGCCAGGTCAGTATCTGGAGACGACTGACAGGAGCTGTAATGTAGTTAGAGCAGGAAAGTAATGGCAACAGACAGCAGTGACAGGACAAGAAAGGAGGGGGAAGGTGGAAACAGATGGAGACAGATGATAGCACAGGAGGGAATGGAGATAGAGAAGACAGGAGGAGGGGAGATTAGGGCAGCAGGAGTAAAAGCCTCTATAGAGGAAAGGGGGTAGATGGATGGACCGGCTGAAAGTGGAGATAAAATAAGAAGGCATTATGATAGAAGAAAGTAGAGAGACAGGGAGGTCTGATGACACTGGCTGAAAGACTATAATACTGTTTGTGTCATTTGCTTTGGGTCTCAGCTTCCAGCTAAACTTCAGTTTTATTGCATCAATGTGGCTAAATGCATCTGTAACCACTACTTGGTCTGGTTTGCATGATCTCATCCTCAAAGCATTTTCAGTGTATTTACAGTTAAGAAGTTAGATGCAATGAACCATTTTGGGACGTGCTAGTTTACCGGAACTGCTGGAGATCGACGGACTCAGCAGTCAGCACATACAGCTTTATGTTTTTCTTTACATTTAGAGTTTATTTTTATTACCTGGATCAGGAACTGATGTTTCTGCAGGTAAATCTTGTTGGAACAACAAGGAGAAACAGTACATAATTCCTTATAATGAATTTAAAGCAAACAGTGAGTTAGCTGTGACTTGATTCTGTTTATTTACTGAGACTTTTGTAAAACGCAGAAAAACTGAAATCAGCAGATTTCCTTTTTTTGGGGGGGGTAAATCCAAGATGAGTTTTAGATCTCGGTGTTCAGCAAACTGAACAGATAATAGCTGAGTCATTATCTATAATCTATAATCTAGAGCTTAGATTGCCCAGCAACAGGTCATCTGATCAACAGATAAAACACATTTAGTTGATTATTATTTAAAAAAACACGTTAGGGAGGTACTTATGAAATGTGAATCTTGCATTTAGTGGACAACAGTCTGACTTTTAGTGGTTGTTTGTCTTGCTTTGTGATTCAGTGGCTTTGCCTCCAGGGTGTGAGGATATTTGTTTTCCTCACAATTTTCTCGTTGTGTTTTTCTTTATTCCAGGAAGCCTTTTCAAGACCAGGGACAACAGAGAAAAGTAGCCCCTTGTCTAAATCTGGCATTTTTACAGAAGTGCTCTGTTTAATTATGTTCTGTCCCTGACAAATAAACAAGTTCAAAAAAATAAATAAAAATAGGGAAAAAACAGGGATCTCCAGCTTCGATCTTCTAGAGCTGCTGTCCTGCAGGTTTTGGATGTTTTCCTGCTCCCCAACGGCTTGTTGTCAAGTTGTGCACAAGCCCGTTAATGACCCATTAATTTGAGTCTGGTGTGTTGGAGCAGGAAAACATCTAAAACCTGCAGGGTTGTGGCTTTCCAGGACCAGAGTTGGAGATTCTTGATCTCGAACCAGTCAAAAAGCAGCATGGGGAGGGGATTCTTACATGACATCAATCTATGTATTTATATATATATATTCTTTTTTATATGAAAAATTTTTTTAATTAAATTTTTTAAATATCTAAATAAATCTTTATATCTAAAATATCTATTTAAAATTAAAATAAAAATGCCTCATTTTTTCTAATTCTCCAATCTATGATCAAACAAAATGTTCTAGAAAGGGTCAGGATGTGTAATGGGAGGACCAAAGTGCAGGCTTGAGGAGGCGGGAGGCAAACCGGTGCAGGTAAAGAGTTTTAATAAAGTCAAACTAAACTCAACATAACAAAAGACTCTGGAGGCAAAACTCTGGCATGGTGTGGACTACAGGTAACAGCAAACAACAGACACAACAATGGACTGGCAAGGAGGACGTGAAACCAATGGCTTAAATACACTGAAGGACTAACAAGGCAAAGGTGAGGGGAATGAATCCAGGTAAACTAATGAACCTCAAACACAAACCAACACAGAACTAAACTAAATACAAAAAACCAAGAACATGAAACAACAGTAAACCAATTATATTATATTATATTATATTATATTATATTATATTATATTATATTATATTTATAATACTGTGTTAATATAAACTAATTTAAAAAGTAATTTTTTAACCTTCTCTTTGATTCAATCCTCCATCCTGAGCATGCACTGGTGACCAGAGATAAAACTGTCTTTTAACTGGAATAAAACCTCCAGCAGAACCAGAACCAGTAAGGTTCATATCCCTCGGCCATCTCTCTCGATCTTTTGCGGGAACAAAAGTTGAATTTTCAATTCATCCAGAACTGAACTGCTAAAACTGCTTCACCACAGTTACTTTTCATACCTGAGGGAGAGTAACAGTAAAAGTCTCCTCTCCTCACAAGCAAAAGAGAAAAAGAAACTAACCTGGCAAAGCTTTTTGTCTGCACGTTGCCTGAGGGAGGAAGAGGAGGATAGAGCAGGAGAGAGGGCTGAGTGGTAAAAACAAGAACAAAGCCAAGAGAAAAAGTGAATGTGATGAACGAGTAGAAGAAAGAGAGGGGTGTGTGAGGGAGTCCAGGGAAACGGGTGGGAGCTCTGACTGCATAATTGGTGTGTGTGCGCACAGACTCAGTTTCCCCCACAGCTCTGGATCATCGCTTTAGTAGCTGCTACATTAGCCTCATTAGAAATGCAAAGTGGGCCAATTAGCGGCACAGTGTGCAGGAAGTGACACGTTCCACCTGAAGAGGCCCTGAGACAACGTCAGTGTCCACAGTCTGCAATAAATCATGCCTGCATGATCTCAGTGAGTCTGTGTGTAGCTTTGAGCACTCTTATAGGCTCATTAGTTATAGCTCTAAAAAAAGAAACACTTCAAATAACTTCATTTGAATCTAAGAGGAAGGAGACTCATCCCCCTTTGCAGGAACACATCCATCTTTGCACCCACTGCAGCATTTTCTCACCACTATATTGCTGTGAAATTGGCTGCAAACAGAGGACAAACAACTGCATTTAGGAGCTGGCTGCATTTATTTGATCCATTTCAAGAGGTGTCAGATAGTTTCCTGAGTGGATTTTCTTCTGGCAGATTGCTGAGCACAGAATTCAACAGGAGATTACAATGCAAGAGACTACAGCAGTGTCTGTCCGTGAGAACTGAGAATAAGATCCATGAAATGCAGCTAACAGACTTTTTTATGACGACATTACAGGGATGTGGTCATCAGGCCTGATTGTCTGGGTTTTTTTATCAGGTTAGATCTTTTTTGTCTTAACCCTTTGAAGCCTGACCCAGGAAAAAATGGGAAGAAAAGTCTCATTTTTATATCCAAAGTCTTTAACAAAATGTAAAAAAAAAACAAATGATGTGCCACCAAAAATTTATATTTAAATAACCACAATCACGAAGCACAGTGTGGTCATCAACCCCTTAAGAAATAATGGTAAAAACATGGTAATGTGTTTAATCTGAAGTATTAATTTAGCCCTACAACAAAATGGACAAAAGAAAAAAAAAAAAAAGATTTGCATATGTACGAGACATTACTGTGATATCAGAATGTTTGTAGCACTAAAAGTGACTTTTATACACACACACACACACATGTATACACACAAATATATAAATTCAGGAAGAAATATGGATAAACCAAAAAGACTGGAAGGAAAATATAATGGAATACTAAATAGATTAATTACAGTTAATAAACAAATATAAATAATTAATATAAAAGTAAAAGCAAATAGAATAAATCAGTTTGATAAAAAGAATTTTAATAAACAAAGGTCAGAAGCGGTGTCAAGGGGTTAACTTTTTATTGGAACGTAAAAATGTTAAAAATGTTTCAAGCTTGGCCGTCTTTAAATTCTGAACAAGTTTGATAAAAGTAATTATTTGTCTTCAAGCTGAAATTCAGAATAAATCCTTCTGACAAAAGGTGATACCTGCATTATAGATTTTCTAAGAAGCAATGCGAGGCTCTGAAGGTTGAGAAAACAAGTCAATCAAGGATGTAAGCGGTTCTGATTTTTCTCTAGATAATATCAGTGCTCAAACAAACATTTTCTAGTGATAAGAAGAGATAGCTCTGACGTGGGATTTTGAGGTCAAAGTCGTCTGTCAGGTCAGGTGCAGTCTGCAGTACGATGATACCTGCTGGTGCGTGAAGTGTCATATGATGCACTGCGACTTGTTAGCTTGCATCACTGCCTTCATGTTTCAGCCCGATGGCTACATCCATATTTTATATGCAGTCTTACATTGTAAAATTCACCCTGAGGAGTGAAGCTTTCCATCACTCCTCATCCATACTTGGTGATGGTTAGCTTCATGTGCAGCTTCATGTGCTACCCTGAGATAAACCACCACCGAACATTCAGACACCGGCGATACAGACACTGGAGGCAAGGAGGTGTGTTGCTCAAGGACACAACAGATTGACAGGGGGAGTGGGATTCAAACTGCCAACTCTATGATCTTGGACGATCCACTGTACCACCTGAGCCACTGTTGCCCCAAAACTTTTAGTGTCAGAGCATTTCCTGGACTCACCTGTTCTTGTTCAAGGTACTCTTTGGATAGAGTAGAGAAGGTGTATTGTTGCCTATTGGTGTGGCCTGAATGAGAGTATCCTGACATGTTAGATTATGCTATCTGGAAAGTTCCATTACAGGTGGAGAACTCCTATTGGTGGAATTCCACCTTAAAGACACCTTAACCTTATTAAATTTATTTGATTTCCTGACAAAGGAGCTGAAACACTTTGGTGTTTTGGTTAAAGGACGGTGGCTAAGAGTTTTGTGTGATATCTAGAGAATCGTGTGTTTTTAATGCAGTGCTGCCTGAGATTACCAGCATCCAGTTTTCACCTTCAGTCTTGTCCCATGCGCACAGAGATTCCTCATGATTCCCAGATGATTTTATAAACTGTAGATGGTGGGATATTCAAAGTTTATGCAATTTTACCTTGAGGGACATTTGAAATTGTTCCATAATTTTTAGACCTAGTTTGTCTCAGATTGGTGAACTTCTGTCCACCTACACATCTGAGAGGCTCTGCCTCTCTGAAATGCTCCTTTTATAGCCAGCCTTACTGACCTGTCACCAATTTAATTAGTTGTCAAATGCTCCTCCAGTTATTTTAATTTTCTAGACTTTTGTTGCCTGTTTAAATATTTTATAGATGTGTTGCTATAAAATTCCTAATGAGCTTATATTTTCCATGAAATTGTGAAATGTCTCAGTTTTATCATCTGATATGTTGTTTATGTTCCATTGAGATTAAAATGTGGGTCGGTGAGATTGGGGTTTTACTTAATGGATGTTTCCCTAAAAAATGTTTTAATATAAAATAACAGGTTTCACAGAGTTTTCATCCTAAAGATATTCAGCAATGTTTTGTCCTCAGTGTCAGTGAAGCTCATCTGGGCACAAAAGCCAGTGGATTTTCTCTTTATTTTTCCAGAGCTCTGTGTTTCTGCTGTCAGAAGATTTTCTCATTGCTTCCTTTTATCTTTTCCAGGTGCTGGTTTGGCACACTCGCACAGAAAAACCACACCTTGCCAATGAGCCAAAGCATCGAAAGGACACTGTGGTCATTGAGGTGTGATTGCACATTGTCACTGTCTTGGCTGGGACTGCCAACCGCCTCCTGCCTTCTCTCCTTACTGGCCAGATAAAATCTGTTCATGGTGGACTCGGACTCTGAGGAGCTGCATGATTCACGACTCCTGGCTGTCTCTCAAACATTGGCTTGTGAATCTGGACAACCTGGATAGAGCTGGACCGTTTGTTTTCCTCCGTCCATCATTGCTGATATAAAAACTGAAGTTATAAATGTAAAGAATCTTGTTGCTGAGTGTCACGTGAATCATTTTGAATTGTCAATATGTCGTTTTAAATTTCTTTTAAAGCCTCAGTCAGTTTCACTGTGATGTTGTTTTCTAAAGGTTTTTGGTCCAGATAATTAGCTACTGCACACATCCTTATTTTTTTTCCCCTAATAGTAAAACTGAAAAGAGATTTACATGTGTCTAAGAACATGTTTCACATCTGTGCATTCAGGATAAATCTGGTAAAAGACTTCACTTATGACCAAGTTAGCTTTGTATAAAGGCTGGAAAGGAAGGTTCAAATGTTAAAGTAAGTTAAATTTAATTGAAAATAACACAAAGGCGACATGTCAAATGTTAAATGTGGAAAATCTGATTGTCTTAGTGAAAATTTTCCTTATTTTAAATGTAATACCAGCAATGTTTTCTAGACATTTAGCGACATTTAAAGTTACATTACAACTACTTAGCTTGTTAAAAACATTAACAAATAGGCTAAAAGTTGCATTAAAACTTAAATACTGAACTAAATTGTCCTTAGATTCAATTACTGGTTTAAACCAGCAAAGCTAGCTGTGTTTCTTGTCTACCAGCCTTGATGCTAAGCTAGGCTAACAATATTAAAACAAGCTCTATTTGTTTTACTGCTCTTGTAAAGATGAAAATTGTTGAACTGTTACAATACTTAACCATGAGCCAACATAACTTTTACAGGAGGGGAGGAAATTAAATGCTTCAGTCTGTTTTTGCTGAGCAATTTACTTTGATCATCATAGTTCATCTTTGTTCTGGAAGAACAGCAACAATTTCTGGTCATGTGATCTGAAAATACTGATCAGATGATGCCAGTATAGTCAGCTTGGACCTTCTTTGGTTTAATAAACCACAAGCTTGTGTATACATTAGTGCATCAGTTACTGACCTAAATACTGTCTAACTGTCCTTGAAATATCTCTGAGGCAAGACGTGGAAGGTCTTGAATGACATGTTAAACTGAAGTTTAAAGGAACAGAAGAAGTGACTAATGCTCACAAGCTAAAAAGAAGAAGCAGGACAAAATCCTGGACCAAACAGCCTTTATTTTAAATTACCCTCTTGTAAAACCTGGAAAAGAAAAAACAAAAAAGAAAAAGAGAATTTTCAAAATAATAAAACAGTATTTATAATAGAGAGCCATTAGACGAAGATACACAGAAACCTTCCTCTATATTTACGGTTTAAATGCACGAAAACCACTTTATTTCCTCTGTACTAGGCACCAGAAAATGTAAATGCACTGGAAATAAACCTGGAGGACGCTAAATTTATTAGGAGCGCTACAGCTATTGCATGGCAGCGGGACCCTGTGCATACAGACATGGATCTGCATGGGCACTCAGCAGTGTGATCTGTGTGCAAATGTGTGTGTGTGTGTGTGTGTTCTGCTTGCCCGCTCTAAAAAGGTCTGGACAATGGTGATGCGACCCATCCAGGAGTTTCATACAGGTCCTTGTCCAGCCTCGTTGCCCTTTGATTGGTCATCCAGGTTTATTTGTTGCAGACTAATTGTGCTTCTCTTGTACTGCACATAACTAAACACCACAATAAAGATGGTGGATGGTAGAACGTACGGTTACAGCGTCATATATGGAGGGTGAAACACTTTGGGAGTCACACTTGTTCAGAACTTGAAGTAAATCTAAATAAAAAGGTGGCAGTTGTATCAGCTGGATGTGAACTTGCAGCTGTTTCATCCCTGCTGCTCCCTGACGAGCATCTGAGCGGCAGGACGACGACACTGGACCTGCTCTGCCATTTAAAGTGCAGAAAGACAAACTGCTGTGATTCCAGTAGTGCTCTCGTTTGCCTCGGGTAACATGGGGGGTGGGGAGGGAAATGGCTCACATCAACAACAAGAAGTGTCTTAACAGGGCTGGAGCCCAGTTTCAGGCTCATTTGACTTTCAAAACATCACAGAGAGACAACCAAAAACAGCCGAAGGACCAGGGAGGGAGACCAGGGAGGGAGACCAGGGAGGGAGACCAGGGAGGGAGCCCGCCCAGTGATTACTGCAGCTGAAAACCAGTATTGTACATTTGTAATTTTAGGGGGATTATAAGCAGCTGCCACCCATGTGTGACTATGAGTGAGGATGGTGTGTGTTATTAAGTGTAATTATTACTTTAGAGACTTTCCTGCCATGCAGGCGGACAGCTAATGGAAGCTAACCAGCTGCTTGGTGACAGGTGATTATGAAATGTAGCACAGAGGCAGATCAGTCAGTGAGCATGTGCTTGTTCAGCTCAAACTAGCAATTAGGGAAACACCTGTATGTGTCAGTGTGTCGTGTGACAACGTAAAGGAAAAAGACAAGCCGATCAGTAAAGATACTGGACCAACACAGGCTGCCTGAACAGAGTTTACAACTCTGTTGTGATCCTGTAGAAATGTTTCTTCACTCGGTGGAAGCAGCTTTGTATCAGTTTGTACTGAACGTGTCATTTGTGGGGACTGAAAGCCAACAAAGTGGCCCCAACCATGGTTCAGGCTGGGAAGCTTGGCCAGAGACACACAGGAGGAGCCCTAAAAATAGACCACTATAATTTATATATATATATATATATAAATATATTCCATAATGTTCCTGATATTTCTTCAGTGAAAAAGAATAGCATTAATTGGTCAGCATTGTGGATTTATTATCATATTTGAGATGATTTTGCATTGATTCCTCACATCTTCCATGTGTGGCAGTGCTAAACTCTAATTTCGAGTCAGTAGCGCGTTTGTTAATGTAATACATAGTAATGAATTTACAGCCCAGGCTGCTGCGGTTGCTACGGACTCTAGTAATCAGGACTGATCTCAGTATATTTTAAGATTTTGATGACGATGTGAGTGTGTTTCAGAACTAAGATGCAGACGATCCGTCATGTTTTAATCACACTGTTGATTCAGCACCGTGCTTAAGCGGTAACCACTTGATTTGCTTATTTGTGGTTGTTAAAACCAAACTACTCCTATACAATGATGCTTGACTTTAACGTTATCATCCATATATGACATGTTTCTGATTGTATCAGCTGCATACAATATTTGCAGAATATCTTTATTCTTTTCTTTATTGTGTGCCTTTCACAATAAAGTATAAGTATGTATTTGTGTGTGTGTGTGCGTGCAAAAACTAAGGCTCCCCTAAAAGCTCCTGTCTACTTTGAACCCTGGCCCCACCAGTACAACACATAGACCAGATTCAGTTACGTTTTGCCTTCATTTGTCCCTGAATGAGCTGCAGCTTGAAGTGGATCCAGGAGGCAGCGGTAAACAAGCACGACTCTGTCCAGAGTTAGAACAGAAAATAAGGGAGTGAAAGCATTCATGACATCTCTAACACTTTTAAATGTTTACCTGAGACATTTACAGTTTAATAAAGGTGACATGAATTTAAGTTCAACTTCAACTAAGTTTTGGTGAAGAGCCGAGTGGAGTGACTTCTGGATGGATGAGGCTGTCTGGTAATATCAGAATATTTTAATAATTCTGTTGTATGAACTAGAGAAATGAGATAAGGCGTGCTAGTTGAGTTTTAAGCTTTGGACAGAGCCAGGCGCACTATTCCTCCCTCCTTTCTTTCAGTCTTTCAGTGAACATTAAGACAACTTTTGATCCAAAACAATTATCTCAAATAGTCCAATTGGATGTGACAACCAATTTTCTTGGTTAAGTACAGCAAAGCTCTCTGAGTCGACCTTCTTTTTTCTTTTTTTTTTCCTTAAAATTGAACAAAACAAAACAAAAAAAAAAAATGTGGTGCTGATATATTTATATTACGTATGTATTTTGTTTACAGGGGGCTCCCGGTCCTGCAACTGGTAATGTTTTTCCAGTAAATTAAACCAGCAGACTTCATAGTATTGCTTGTTTTGATGTTATGCTGGGTTTCTTTTGTGGGGAAGTGGTTGACACTTGTAACTATTGATGCAAACTAACACCTTCTGTGCAAGTAGCTTCAAACCCCGTCAGTCAGACCCCATTTAGCACAGCTGATCCTCACAGGAGAGCCTGATCTACCCTTCACATCCCCCCGGGGAGCATCACGTGATGAAGAAGCTAAACATGGTTATCGAAGCGACGCTTTTCTCCTGCAGTGGGAAGTTCACAGCATTTTTACACGGATACAGTACTGGTTGGACAGTTACCTGCTAGGAGGTTCTGTAACACTACAGTTGGGGGAGGGGGTTAAAATATACACTGCAGAGAAAAGGAAGGAAGAGGGAAGGTAGCATAGACCAACCACAACAAAGCCATATCTACTGTAAGTACTGAAGGACTATTCACTAACTATCCATTGTGGTAATGATACAGGTTGATGTTAGCATGACGCAGCAGCAAGGAGTTGTCGACTCAGCAGCTTACTGCTCTTTGTTTCGCTGTTTTGTCTATTTTCTTTTCAGACAGTTACAACAATGACGAAGGAAAGAGACGGAAAGTCAAACAAAGAAGGGAGACGACAGCTGAACGTCTTTTTTTTCCTCTCTGTCCACTGTGATATCATCTTGGCGTCTTAAAGAAACCACGGCGAAGCTGTTGGTTCTGGGAGAGGCATTGAGGGCAGTTGGACTGCCCTGGCTGCGTTTTCCTGTATTCTGAGATGTGATGAGATGGGTGAGTCAGGAGTCAGTGTGACTGCCCCCCTGCAGCACCTCATCATCTGACTCCCCCCATCCTCATCACTTCCACAGTTGAGTGCTGAGGGTCTGGCCTGAAGCAGGTGCTGGAGCTGCGGGCCAACCGGCCGCCGCGGGGGGCCCTGATTGGCTAAAAGTGGTTGCCGTTGGTCCTCCACTGCTCAAAGCCATGCCTGACATCTGCTGGGTCATCTGAGGGAGAAAAGGGACACACTGAGTTTCAATTCATCAAAGACAGACAGTTTTAGATCAGGAGGTGGGAGGAAGTTGTCCCCCCCCCCCATCATTACTACTCCTCACCTCCTTGCAAATCCCTCCTGCTCCCCTCAGCCTCCCGCCTTCCTTCCATTCTGTCTCATCTATTATGAATGTGCTTTGGTGCAGCGCTGCTCACTTATCTGGTCATCTGAGAGCTGTGGGTGAGTGTGTGTAAGTACGTACTGTATGTGTGTTGACCTGGACATGTATTCAAAAATATGTACACACACTACAGATGCACAATATTAGGAAAGCATACAATAACATTGCATACTGCCATGAGGGTATGCACACACCAACCGCTTCATCAGGTCCACCTTGCTAGTACCGGGTTGGTCCCCTTTTTCCTTCAGATCTGCTTAATTCTTGTTTCATAGATTCAACAAGGTGGTGGAAACATTTCTCAGAGGTTTTCTCCATATTGACATGACAGCATCACACAGTTGCTGCAGGTTTGTCGGCTGCATCCATGATGAGAATCTCCCATTCCACCACATCCCAAAGCTGCTCTACTGGACTGAGATCTGGTGACTGTGGAGGCCGTTGGAGTCCAGTGAACTCAATGAACTCATTAAATTATCCTGCTGGAAGTAGCATCAGAAGATGCTACACTGTGGTCATAAAGGGATGGACATGGTCAGCAACAATACTCAGGTAGGCTGTGCTGGTTAAACCAGGCCACATTGGTACTAAGGGGCCCAAATTTAGTCAAGAAAATATCCCCCCCACCATTACACCACCAGCAGCCTGAAGCGTTGGTCATTGTGTTGTATTTTTAAACTTGACAGGATCCATTTTGTTTTTTGACTGACTTCCTGCCTAACTCTGATTTAGACTGACGCGGTTTCCAAGCAGTAAGCAGCAAAAACAGAACAGAAGCATATTTTTAGAGAAGCGGAGCGTCGCGGTGCTTCAGAAACGCTGTGCGGTGCGCTTGGTGGAAGCAGCGATTCGCCGGTTAAGTGCAGCTCTCATCAATACAACTGTGACTGACCTTTTTCAAGTCCAAACGTCTTTCTGATATTGACATCGCATGTGTTAATATTACGATAATGATATATTCATCCTTTCATTCATTCATTATCTGCTTTGTCCATTTAGAGTCACAGGGAAGCTGGACATTGTACATCTATGATGGTATTAATATAGTCGATTTCCCGAATTTGAGACAAATATTCAGAGGCTGACTCAGATTAGAGTCTGAGGATGGGGTAGCTGGATGTAGGGAATACATCTAATTAATGATATCATTGCAAAGACAGCCACAAACTGTGTATGTGTGTTTATCTCAGGGGCAATTTATGATCTTTCCTCTCTGCTGCTGAGAAGCTGACGAGACTTTAAGATGCAGAGTGGAAACACATTTGAATCTGCAGTATCCGGTGACCTGCATTAGACATAATGCATTCCTAACCACCCCAACCCTTTCTCCAACCATATTCTCCAGCTTTAACAAAATGCTTATTTTTTTTAAAATAAAAATGCATCCTCTGACGAACAGCATCTTCTGGAAATGAACTGAAGAATAATCGCTCAATAACCATTTCTCTGACACTAAATGAATTGGACCAGTTTGCTGTTGGTTCTTCTTTCCAGCATGATCAAAGCGACCTTTGTAAACATTAGTTAGAGCATGCAAACCTGCAGGACAGTGGCCCTCAAAACCAGAGTTATAGAACCCTGTTATGCACTGTAACACATGGATTACCAATCCTGGTCCTTAAGGACCAGTATCCTGCAGGTTTTAGATGTTTCTCTGCTGCAGCACACCTGATTCAAATTAAATGGATCCAACAATTGCTTTTCAAGCTCTGCACAAGCCTGTTTTTGACTCATTAATGGGCATCAGGTGTGTTGAAGGAGGGAAACATGGAAACCTGTAGGACACTGAGACTCGAGGACTGGAGCTGGTGTCCCCTGCTGTGACAGACTACACAGTTTAATTCTCACTTCTAACCTGAGCTCTTAAATATTATCTCCTAGTTTCTGACCCTGGACTGTAAAAGTACTACTTGATTTTTCATGTGGGCAAATGTAGGTACCACAGTAAATACTTACTGGTGAAGCTGTACTGGCTCAGTTAAATTCTGATTACAAACAGTAGGTATATACAACGATCAGTCCCTCAGGGATGTTTCTTTTTTTGTGACTGCTGCAACCTAAAAAGCCTGATTATGCACCAGATTTTGTAAAAGTTGTGTTGGCTTTAAGAGTTTTTTTTTTTGGCAAACACACTTAAAATTTATTTTAAATAATAAATAAAAAATCTGAATTCTGATATTTTAACATTTGTTATTGAAATAAACACACTAAGGGAAGTATTTAACCACCCAGAAGAGTGAAGCTGAAAAAAAAAGTCCTGGATGTTATGAACTCCATCATGGTGATGGCACTGTTTTGCTGCAGAAAAAAAAATGTTTGTCAAAACGACGACTTTCATCCGTCTTTGCACCACAACGTTGGACGCAGTACAAAACGGTTTACCTCCACGTCCATGCAGAGCTCGAGGAAGGCGACCATGTGATCATCAGGCTGATTTTAGATTGCAAATGTCATTATTTTAGACGGTAGATGCGACACATCTCACGCACATGACTGCATGTTCACACTTAAAAACATAGAAGTAAAGTTGATGATGTGGATATCAGGTAACGTGGAGGAACACTGTGATTCGTCAAAGTTGCATTAAAGTTGAGGGAATTGGATGAAATTGTCAGGACTGACTGAACTTGTTTTAATAGCTGCATTCACAACTTCTGGACCAAACAAATTACATGAGGATGAGGGTATTTTAACACCCACACTTGTCCTGGTGAGAAGGGTCACTGCCTGCACTTTTCCACATTAAAAAAAAAAAAAAAAAAAGACGCAAACGTCGCTGTTCTGGTCATCTGTGCAGCGATCACTCGACAGCCCTACGTTTATCACATTTATTTAGTGTTTGTGTGTTTTCATTTTGCTTATAAAATGTGCTTTGTACTACTGTGCTTACTCAGGAACTAGTCGTACCATAGTACTGAGAGCAGGATGATCATGAAACTGCACTGAACTATTTGTGTTGATAAAAAGACTTGCAGTACCCTGGACAGAATATTACATAACAATCCCTGTAGTCTCTGTACTGGGAGGGAATATGCTCAGAGGAACAAATACAAGACATGACAGGATTTAAAAAAAAAAAAAATCCTGATATGAAAATACAGAAAACTTGAATATCTAAACAACTGAACTGGAGTCTACTTCCAGGTGCTAATTACCTGGCTCATATTCCACTGGGCTTGCTGCATGTTGTACATGTTCTGTCCCTGGTTGGCCGGCACCACCCCCAGCGGCTGCTGCTGCATGGCCATGTAGCTCCCGTTTGGCAGAGTCATGCCGGACATCATGGATCCTCCACCCATCATGGTGGAAGGTGGGACGCCTCCAGGCATCACTGGGGCGAATCCCTGCGGAGTGAACGGCATCTGTGGTTGACCCATGTACACACCTGGAGGGTAAAAACAAAGGGAGCACACACTCAAACACACAGCTGTTCAGCCATAACATCATGACCACCTGCCAAATACTGGGATGTAGAAAAAGTGAAGCAGGTTTCTGCCTCAAAAACTGAGACTTAAAGCTCACATTTCATGTGTCTTCATAGTCTTTTTATAAACTCTGAAGGTAAAATAAGACATGGGATTGGCCGATTACTTGATTTCACAATTAGTTGCAGTATTAAATGCCATGATTAATTAATCATATCGATCCCTCAATATCATCACCTTCCATAAAAGCTTGTGGCTGAACCATATCGGCAGAGCAGCACAACTTCCGTACGAAACGAAAACGTTTAACAACATCAGCGCGTTGCTGCTTTTGTTGCTTGGTTTTGGTTATAGCATGCACTGCGTGTATTTGATCAATATGTCTTGGGCTGAGTTTTAACTTGTCAATGAAAACTGTTGTTTGTCACATACCTCGCACTGTGATCAGCTCCAGTGCATCATACCCGGTATTCCAGTCACCTGCTCCTTAAATGAGCTGCACCAGTTGCTAAATACTGGTCAGAGGCATCTCCTGTGTCCCCCCCCCCCATCTTATTTGCTGAAATTTTATTATAAGCAATTTGTTTTGGAACTTTGTCTTTTATCTTGTCACCTCCTCTTAACCTCGTCTTGTGTTCTAGTGGTTTTGCTTTGATGTTTGGATTTCTTTACTGGAGCTCAACATTATTTTTATGTGACTTGTCCACTAGCATCTCTGTTTTCTCCTCCATCGGGTCAAATTTCATTTTGTGTTTGTGTCCTTCCTGCTCTGTTTCTAAACTCTTCACGGTGAAACCACAACATACGCTAAATCCTCATGAATACTGTTGTATGCGCCTGTTATCAATAGGGCCAACATTCATCAGAAAATCATAAACAACACGAGCAAACTATTTATGTGAACATAATTTTGCGCTCTTTATCAAGAATAGTAGTAAAATAGTAAATCAGGGCCCGAGTCTTCTAAGTTTCTTTGTCCCTGATAATAGATAAATAAACAAATAAAAGTTCAGCGACGTTCATTTAACATAAAGATGTAAATAAATAAATAAAAAACCATTGAAAACTTTCCTGAAAGGTTGTTTTGTTGTTCAAACATTATCAACTCAGCATGAGGTTGATGCCTCTTTGAGCGAGCAACGGTCTGTAGAGGAACCCAGATTTATTTCTACTGTTCCAGTATTATTTATGTCACACAGCAGCTATTCTGCTAAAGGACAGCCGGAAGTCAAAGCTAGCTAGATGTTTCTCCTGTTTCTAAATTCTCTACTCAGGCTCAAAATAAATGTTCAAAACCATTTTAAAATGCGTTTTCCAGAAAGAAGAGTCCCAAGTCCACACAGAGGTGCTGTAGCCTTTTCCATATGTTTTCTCTCAGCGAGTTAATATGTAGGATTTATTTTTTACTCACAGAGCAGAAAGGATTCAGTTGGAATGGGACTTTTTTGTTTCTATATTATTTTGTTATGTTGGCATCAAATGATAGAAATGAATAAAATTTAACGGCCTATAAGGAGTTTTTATAGAGTTTTTAAATTTATAGAGTTGTGAAATTAACACATAACAATAGTGAAAATTGTAATATCCGGATAATAACCCTCCCAACAAAACAACTGTGCCATGGTGGGAACAACAGTGGGATTAGTGCTGTGTAAGTAGTAATTTAGGCATTGTTCCAGACCGTAGTGAGAACTGAGAATTGAAGGCCAAGACTTCCATTTGACAGCTACTCTACAGTCCGACACTCATCCAGGATCTGTGGTCCTGAGCTCAGACATCCAGTCATGGACCTGACTCGGTCCCCTGCATCTTTCCAAGTTAAAGTAGTAGATTAGGTTTAACAAGAACATGCAACAGGCTGAAGGTGCTGGCTAGGTCTGAATACCTCCCTATTTTCCACCTGGAAAATGTGATGTCTAGGTAATCTTAGATAAAAACACCTCAAGATGAGCGACCTCTGACGTTAGCTGCAGCCATCCTGCAGTATGGAGAGGTGTTTATGGTCCTGCACACACAGATGAAAGTCTGTGATGTCGGGCATTAGTCTGGTGACATTCTGTTGGCTTTGATCCACATCAGCATTTATTTGGAATCTGAGAGGACAAAAATGCAGCAGAAAGCCCTTCATCCTTATTACCGTTCCTAATCCTCCATACATCAATGTAAACATGCAGCACTTTAATCAATATGCATCAATGTTCTTTCTGCAGAAATCCGCTGCCTCCATCGAGCAGAAAACAAAACACTAATGCTTTCCACTCTAAAAACAAGCTCAGGTTAGTGCATGTGAAAACACCCGCCTACACACACACACACACACACACACACACACACACACACACAAGTGACGCTAGCAGTTCAGTCTTCACATATAATAACAGTGGGATGAGAGTGAATCTGCAGACACTTCTTTATTTTTACTGCTGCAGAGGGACTGGGATAAATGCAGCACAGAGCAGACCTGGCTGCTTTTCAGCACGCTGACCTTTCATCTGACATCACTCTGCTCCAATTTTATGATGCATCCTTCCTGTGATGTGTGGATGTAATAGTGTGTAGATGTGTGTCTCCATCTATTTGCAAACACCTGCATCTCTCATGTGCATCATTGTGCTTCTAAGTTGTATGATTTCACAACCTACCAGACTGCCACTACGTGCTCGGTTTACATGCATGACACGTCAGCCTGGGAACTCAGATATAAAGTGTCTTCTGAGAGTCCTCAACACCACCATTTGTCATAATGACAATAAAATAATAGGCGGCAAGTGCAATAGCTTGATTTACCTGAATGGAGGCTCCTCCTTTCTGTCACTCTGATTATACACATGAACACTAGTACTGGGGTGTGTGTTAACAGAAAGTCGGTGGTAAATAAGGTTAATAGGAAAACTCAAACAGTCAATAATTATAGGAATTTAAGCAACTCTTTTGTGTAGATTTCAAGACATCAGTAGAAATAGACGCAGACCCACTGGACACTTAATTAGGTCCACTTTGCTAGTAGCAGGTTGGCCCCTTTTTGTTTTCAGAGCTGCATAATTCTTTGGTGTTAGAGTTGGAAATGTTTTGAGCTTTGTGACATGGTGCATTATCCTGCAGGAAGTAGCATCAGAAGATGCTACACTGTGATCATAAAGGGATGAAGATGGTCAGCAACAATACTCAGGTAGACTGTGGTGGTTGAACCAGGCTATGCTGGTACTAAGGGGCCCAAAGTGCAGCGGTGTATCCAGGAAATAGATTTCACTAACTGCAATGTCCATCGGGATCATTATTAACTTTGGTCAGAACCAGTGTATGAAAATAAAGGGATTCTTGGGTGTCTAGAAACACTTAAACGTAGAAGAACAGAAGAAAGAGGAAAAACATTGAATATGTTTCACTACCTGCAAGATAATTGTGTATATGTATATGTGCATGTAAAGGAAAGTCTCTCCATCTTGCTTCCTGTGGGAATGCGACCATATTAGTCTCGGGAATTCATGTCTGCCGTTGTCATGGCAGTGTACCTCCCGCCAAAAGCAGATGCAGAGGTGGCGTGTGACATCATCAGTTCCAGCGTTACCAAGGTACTGACTCAACATCCCAATGCTTTCACAGTTATCACCGGAGACTTTAATCACATAACTTTGGACAAACTTCTGCCCATATTCCAACAGTATGTGGATGGTCCCGGCCGAGAAAAGAAAACACTACATTATCTGTATGCAAATACCAGGAATGCATACACTGTCACAGCTCTCCTTCCCCTTGGCAGATCAGACCACAATCTCATTCTGTTCACCCCAAAGTATCTCCCACTTGTTCAGCGACAGCATGTGCACAGTGAGGATGCTGCTGAAGCACTGCAGGACTGCACTGAGTCAACGGACTGGGATGTTCTCAGCCACACGGGGAGGACATCAACAAGATGACAGTCTGCATCACAGAGTACATCAGATTCTGTGAAGAAATCACCGTTCCCACTCGGTCTGTGTGCTGTTTCCACAATAATAAGCCTTGGATCTCCAGCGACCTGAAGGCAATTCTCAAGCAGAAAAAAGAGAGTTTTCAAATCAGGAGACCAGGTAGAAAAGAGGAGTGTGCAACAGGAACTCTGGGTGTCACTGAGGAGGCGGAGGAAACAGGAAGCCAAACCCCAGCAGAATAATGTGAGGGAGGTGTGGATGGAGGTGAAGGAGATCACAGGTTGTTAGGAGACAAGCAGGCAGCTATCAGGCAGCCAGGAGAGAGCTGATAAGCTGAACTTGGCGTGGATGAAGTGAGCACCCAAATGCAAAGAGGCAGGAGGCCGAATAAGATTTTAACATATAAAAACTAACCTTACAATACAAAACACTACAGAGGCAAGACTGTGAGACTACATGACATGTCATAACAACTTCGACACATGACGGCTACAAGGGACTGGCAACGTGAAAAAAGAAACCGGTTTATATACACAGAAGGTCTAATGATGAACAGGTGAAGTGAATAAAGAAATCAAACCAGGTGAAGTAATGAACAGGAAACAGAAAGCTAAACAAAATACACAAGGGAAGAAACCAGAAAAATAAAACAGAACTAAACATGACAGAAGTACAAAACCCTGCATCAAAACCCACAGATCATGACAGAAATGTTTTCTCCAACAGGTTCAGCTCTCAGCTGCCTGGTTTCTCCACTACACAACCTGATCCCCACACACTCCGACTGTCCGTGATTTCTCTAGTGCTTTTAACACCATCCAGCCACTGCTGCTGGGTGAGAAGCTGCCGGGGGGATGGGTGTCGACGACTGCATGGTCTCCAGGATTACTGACCACCTGACAGGCAGGCCACAGTTTGTCCGTCTGGGCAGCGTCCTGTTTCATGTGGTGGTTCTCAGGGGACTGTGAGGTCTCCTTTCTTCTTCACCTTATACACCACTGATTTTCAGTACAACACTGAGTCCTACCGCCTTCAGAAATTCTCTGATGACTCAGCTGTTGTTGGGTGTATAAGAGAGGGAGGGGAGTAGGACTATAGAGCGCTGGTGGATGGCCAGAAAAGACCAGAGAGGTGGTGACAGACTTCCGGAGGAAGAGGACTCTAACTCCGCTGAAAATCATGGGTCAGGAGGTGGAGATTGCTGAGACCTTTAAGTACCTGGGAGTGACCATCGACCACAGACTGGACCGGAAATCCAACACAGATGCTGTGTACGAGAAGGGGATGATCAGGCTCTACTTCCGGAGACGGCTCAGATTCTTCGATGTCTGCAGCAACATGTTGGAGATCTTTTACCAGCCTGTCGTCTCCAGTGTGCTTTTCGTTGCTGCCGTGTATGAAGAAGACTGGCTCCATCATTGGGTACAAACTGGACAATTTTGAAACTCTGGTGGAGAGGAGGTCCCGGAACAACGGTTATCATGGATTACCCCGACCATCCTCTCCACCACACGCTGGTCGGACAGCGGAGCTCCTTCTCTACCAGACTGAGACGCTCCGCTGTCGTACGGACCGATAGAGCAAATCTTTCCTGCCACATTCATCAGTCGCTTCAATAAGTCACCTCTGGCAGATGGAGAAGAGCCGCCAGGCTCTACCTGCTGCTTCTATCCACTTGTCATTTTATTCTACTTTTTTTTAAATTCTAGTTTAGTTTACACATAATTATTTAAAATTTCATACTGCTATATCCTATTCTTCCTAATTATTCTGTCTTGCTCTGTTGATTTGTATATGTTGTACGTAGATTTGTATGTTATTTTGTTTGTTAATGTAAGTCTTCGTTTATACCAATGCGTGCTGCTGCAAGCCCTAATTTTAGGACTAATCCATCGGCTTTGAGCTCTTTCCAATGTAAAAAAATATCATTCAAGATCGGAAGCTTGAAAAGAGTTAATTACAAACACAAAGTACTTTATTGTGCAGAGGAAAAAAGGCTTTAAATGTGACTCATATTGCAGAGTACACACACACAAAGACCAACCAGTTAACACAAGTGCAGCTGCCCTTGTAGCTGCTGGAATCTATCGTCTGCTTAGAAAGTAGACTGGCTCTGTGGTTCAGATTTTAAAGCCAACAGAGGGTTACACATCAAACCCCACCACCCTCATCTCGTGTCTGTCCATATTTCACACACTGGTTAGCCACGTATCTAATCTTGCTTCTATTTAACAAATACATCTCTAATATTCTGTCACCTTTAGAGATGTTGCAATTACTTGTTTCACAATTATTCATTGTAATAAACACCCCGATTAATTAATCCTAAAGATCCCTCAATATCGTCACTTTCCATAAAAAGATGATTTTCTAACCATATTGGCAGACAAAATGTCAGAACTTAGCAAACTTATCCACTCTGAAGAAGTCCCACAGAGTGTCAGTGTCAAAACTATGGTTTATGTGAAATCCTTTTTTTACTTACTTACTACTTACTTGAGTCTAAAAATATTAAACAACATAAAAACAGATTTAACAACTTTAACCAATGAAGGAAAATTATTATTTATCATCTAAACCTTAAAATTGCTTGAAAAATGCAATAAATAAATAAATAAACAAACAAAAATAAACAAAAAAAATCTGAAGCCTGTATCAGAAAGCAACAAACTCTAATGAAAAACTGAGCTTTCGGTTCCTGATCAGCTGATTTTAGTTACTTCAAAAGCATCTTTAGCCAAAATCAGACACGTTTACAATAAAAAAATCATCATCAATCACCGGGGTCTGTTCCAGAAAGAAGGTTGTGTAGACGCTCAGAGTATGTTAACCTTACGTTGAGGGAGACTCTGAGGTTTCCATTCCAGAAAGAGATGCAAGTCTTACCCTGAGTTCGTTACCATGGTAACTGACTCCGTGAAGTAAACTTAGGCGTACACATTCAACATCACCGCAGACAAGAGGTGACATCACATCAAGTTTTGTGCTTGCTGTGATATTAATGGGACCTTTCTTTATAAGTTGGCAACACAGAACATCCTGGAAAGATGGCGCAGTGTTGAGTCATAAGGAAAGTCATCAAGTCTGAAATCATAATTCCATAAAAAATATTCCAGTATTGTGATCTACTGTTAGTTTCTCTGTCAAGGAGAAAATAGCTTCAATTTGCACAGAAGCATAAAGATTGGACTCTTGACCGTGTCTACATGACTAAATCCAAACTACATGAAACTTGTGGTGTTTGCTGCCACAGGAGGAGATGGAAAGACTGAGAACCGATGCAAAGCTGAATGAAATCTCATCCTTAATGTAACGCAGAGTTGCACATTGTAGCTTTAAACAGCAGCTTGTTTTTTTACAACAATCCCCTGAAAGTTTTGCACTATAAGGTTAAAACCTAGCCCAAATGATTATGTACTATATGCAGTTCAGCTGAGGCAAGCAGGGACTTTCATTCTCAGCTGTCTTAATTCAGAATAAGTAAGCAGTGAGCGTATGAGATCTGGCTTATGTGATGCTGTTATGTAGTAAAGCTCTCATAGTCACAGCCTCACTGCTACAAAGCTCAAAGGACCTGGAAATAATTACTTGGCTCGAGTTTCCAGCAGTTGCTATGCAGACTTACTGAAAGAGACAATCAACCTGTGGAAGTGAGAGTTATTAAAAATGAAGTGGGGCTGTGTGAAAGGGGGATACCTTGTCCTGCAGCAGACTGCTGCTGGTTCTGTGGCTGACTGCCCACTGAGCTGCTGGCGTACAGAGACAGGATGGAGTCTTTAGATAAAAGCTTCTTCTCTTCCACCTTAGCGGTGGTAGTGGTGGAGGAGGAAGAGGTGGAGGCAGAGGAGGAGGAGGTGGAGGGGTCCACCTGGGGGGCTGCTGCACCGGATCCAGACTGTGAAAGAGAAAATGGAACAAGTGGGGGGAGATAAGTCATAAAATATGTAGTTTCATCCCAACATTATGATGTAAAGTTCTCATATCATGTGTGCAATTAAGTGCTATGATAACTAATATGTGTGCAGCTGGTTTTAGCTTCACTTTATTAGGAGTATTTCATCATTTACTACAACCCAAGGTTGGGGTGCTGTGTAAAATGTAAATGAAACAGAAAGCAATGAGTTGCAAATCTCATAAAAAAATTATTTATTTCGAACATAAACAACATTTCAAAAAATAAACCAGAAAAATTCTACTTTTTCATGGAAAATATCAGCTCATTTTGCATCTACATATCTGCAGGGTGATGTTTAGCATGGTGTAGCATCCCCTCGTCTGTTAACAGCTGTCTGTAAAGGTCTGGGAAGTGAGGAGACCAGTTGTTGGAGTTTTAGGAGAGGAATGGTTTTGAAATTCCATAATGTATGAAGGGCTTGGTTTATGTATACCAGGAGTGTCCAAAGTCAGTCCTTGAGGGCCGCCGTCCTGCTGTTCGATCAGAAAAACATCTTAAACGTGAAGGACTGCAGCCCTCGAGGACCTGAGCTGGACACCCCTGATGTATAATATTATGACGCCAAACATTTGCCATAAAATAGTATCCTAAGAGACGGAGGATGATAAAAATCAATCACCACAGAAATAACGCCCAGCACTTCAACATCATCAATAAACAATATATTTAGTGGAGGAAATAAACAAAAACTGAAAAAAGAAGTGCTTCTGTTTAGGATGATGAGTGAAGAAAAAAAAAAAAAAACTTCAAGATGCTCTTTGGAACATAGCAAGCAGCAGGGTAATGACATAGCAAAGAAAGAAAAAGGTGACCAAAGCACTCTTGAGCTCCAAAATTGAGCTCAAGAGTCCTTTATTAAAAGTAGCTAATGCATGGAAACAGTCAGATGCCCCTACGCCAGTGGATGAACCAGTGGGTGACACAAAAAGCAAAACAGTCAATCACTAACATCAAAGTAAATAATATAAAATAATTAGATCTGCATACACCGTATGGATCCCTGCCAAACAAATATAGGCTAATTATAAAAAAGAATAATTAATTTCCTCGTTGAGGCCAGGATGCATCGTGGCCTTCAGTTGGAAAATCCAAAATGTTTCCCGTTGTAGAAGGCTATGAGACGTCACCACCCCTCCGAGAAGTAGAGACCTGAAGGGTTTTGAAGCTGCCATGTCCAGCCTGTATGTAATGTTCAGCCACGGGATGCTTGTCATGTGAAGTCCTGATGGCATAAACATGTTCAGACACCCTGTCTGTCCCTCAGTCTGCGTTTAGTGCGTCCCACGTAAAAACAACCACACTCACACACCAACCCGTCAATGACATGTGTGGTGTTACGGTTACTGAGTGGATGGATGTGGTATGTCCTACGTCCATTTGTGACTTTGAATTTATTACTTTTCACAATTTGATGACAAAAGTTGCAGTTCCCACATAGATGGTTGCCGGTGGGTCTGGGAACCAGCAAGGCTTGGCTACGGGAAGGCACTGTGCACCAGTTTATCCATCAGGGTAGCAGACGGCTGGGGGCTGGGCTACGTGCATTTGAACCTTTTCCATGCATAAGGCACTTTTAGTAAAGGCTTGGTGCCTCGGTCACCTTTTTCTTTCTTTGCCAAACAATATTATAGTTTGGCTCCCTCATATGTATTAGTTTTTTTTTTTTTAAAGAAATCTATGGTGTATGTCAAATCACAGTTTCCGTGGGCTCCATAATGAACACAACTCTAAAGCTTATTTAAGACATCAAGCTCAACTCCCACCCCCCTCTCTCTCATTCAGCCTGCTGTCTGCTCCAACCTCCATGAAAAGCCACAGACTGTCTATCAGAAATGGATGCAGCCTCCAGCTCTGAAAGTGAACACAATGCCAAAATGCTTTTAACCTGCTTTCTCCTCATTTGACATAAGAGGAGAGAGAGCTCTGGCTACAAAAACTCAGACTATATAGACTCCATTTCTCACTTTAAATGTTTCCCCAATGAATCTTTGGCTGAATCCAAATATTTCACTATTCTTATTTTTTTCAATCAGATCTGCTAATTTGTGATGTGTTAGCAGACTCGCCTGACTCCACCGTCACATTAATGAAGGTCATGTTTCATTTCAACTCTACGAGTGACGAGCTGCTTTTTAACTTCTTTATTGTTTTATTTTTAGATTTTCCATTTAAAGGAGAAAGAGGAAAAAAAAAACAGCCATGACTAACTTGGCTTAACGTCTGTTTTGTGTGTAACTCAGAGGCTGTGCTGCGTGTTTAAGATGTTTGTTTCAGTTGCTAAGTCAAAATACCAACATGGTAAAAGCTGCAATGCTAAACCTGAGACTTCAACACATTAGTTAAACCTCATTTATCTTTTATAGGTAGTCTACATGGAAAATACTGAGCTTGTTTAGTCAATTAGTTTCTTAATATTCAGATGTTCCCCTTGCTTTTCACAAACAGAAACAGCTAATGAACAAATATCTTTGGAATTAAACTGATGCTGTTTTTATTTTTCTTTTGGCAGATAATTTAGCTTCCTAGATGTAAATTGCTTTCAGACAGTGAACAGACAGCATTTGGGATTGTTGCTAATTTAACTGCTACATGGCTGTTTATTGCTGTGCATGATTAAATACCAAATGTAAGAACTGTCAAATATAAAATAATGTAATTGAGAAAAATAGTTTGTTGTATGTTAAGGTGACAATGGTTCTCTGGTTAAAATGGTTAAAACTTTAATGGTAACTTTTAGGTGAAATGTACATGTACAGTATGTACATGATATTTTATGGTCTTTTTGCAACTTTCATCATTCTGATTACTGTGTAGTACATGTTGCACAGACTACAGCCCTTCACAACTCAGACTCTAGAGTTTTCAAGACTTATTGGAACTGATTTTTTCTGCCTGGATGCATTTTGTGCAGGTGAAGAGATTTGTAAAAAAAATTAAATAAAAAAGAAACAATCTTTGTGGTGCTCAAATTAGGTAGTAGGTGATCCAGATGGATTGTTGAACCCGGGGTCGTTTAACATCCCTGACAGCATTTACTTCCATGCAGCTGCTTCTCCATTAGCATCAAACTTACAGGAAACTGGAGCCCAAGAGACATAAGAGTGATGGAGTGATGAGATGGAGCCCGACCGAGAGAAGAACTGCATGCTGTCTAATATAACAGTTCCGCTTTAATTTTTCTCTTGATTTACCCTACGGCTCCAATTCGATGTCTGGCATCGTAAAACGTTGCTTTGCTTTGTTGTGCAGTGTGTAATAATAATAAACCACCAGTTGATCCTCATGTTTTAAGGTCTGTTTTGTTTAATACTCCGGTACTAAACAACCAATGTTATTTTTATTGTATGTAGTGGTAAACTTCATAGTTCTGTTAAAACAATGTAAACAATAATCAGCTGACATTGCTAACTCGTCAGAACACTGGCTCAGTTCTCCGCTGCTTTTCCTCGCTACCAAAGAAAATTCTGTCTGATGAAGAATATTTTTCCTGATACATGATCTTTCCTGGTCTCACTGTTGCATCTGAGGCCGTGGTCCATAATGGAGTTGTTCATAAACATTTACAATCTATTCAGCATCAAAACCTCATGTCATAACTAAAACTTACTGAACTTTTTTTGTTGAGCCCGACAGAACTTGTTTTTACAACCAAAATGTACACTAAATGCTGTTTATCATAGTGCATATGGACACATTTAAGTCACAGAGGTCGCAAACCTGAGAGTTCCCAAATGCTGCATCTAAACACAAACAAAATCTTTACTGATCAATGCAAAATGTCGAAATACAATCAGGAACTATCAACCCTAACAAGAAGCAAATTAGACATTTCGAACTTGTAAGATGTGAGATGCTCCTGTTTGCTCGATTTTGTTGCTGGCCTGGGAACACCTTGGTATTCCCACAAATGAGCTGGAAGATGTGGCTGAGGAAAGGGAAGTCTGGGCTTCTCTGCTTAAATAATCTGACCTTGAATAAGTAGCAGAAGATGGATGGATGGATGGATGGATGGATGGGTGAATGGATGGATGGATGGATGGATGGATGGATGGGTTGGTGGATGGATGGATGGATGGATGGATGGATGGATGGATGGATGGATGGATGGATGCGTGGGTGGATGGATGGATGGATGGATGGATGGATGGATGGATGGGTTGGTGGATGGATGGATGGATGGATGGATGGATGGATGGATGGATGGATGGATGGATGGATGGATGGATGGATTGGTGGATGGGTGGATGGATGGATGGATGGATGGATGGATGGATGGATGGATGGATGGATGGATGGATGCGTGGGTGGATGGATGGATGGATGGATGGATGGATGGATGGATGGATGGATGGGTGGGTGGATGGAGTCTCAAACCAAACATTTTCAGAACTTGGTTATACACTTTATGATACTTTATTTCTGTTATTGAATT
This sequence comes from Melanotaenia boesemani, assembly GCF_017639745.1. Lineage (NCBI taxonomy): Eukaryota > Metazoa > Chordata > Actinopteri > Atheriniformes > Melanotaeniidae > Melanotaenia > Melanotaenia boesemani. Next base: position 5,765,940 of record NC_055697.1, read on the forward strand.
CTTAAAATTTGGTTGCTGGAACAAAGCAAATTTAATGACCTAGACATTGTTTCTTAGGCGTATCTTACAAAGGACCACTGTATTGATTTTCTCTTTGGATCAATGCCATTGGATCACTGGTCTTTGAATTGATTGATTAATTCAGACGGATGGATTGTTACAGCCCAAACATACAGTATGGTGTTACTGAATATGTCAGAGTGAGAAAAGATAAGAACAGACAGAAAAACAAGAGATGAAGAGAGGAGAAACAAGACATATGTCCACAACATAGAAAGAAAAGGAAAGATTGCAGGAGAAAAAGACAGGTGACATTAATTAGGCTACTGCTAACAGAGCTGTATCTGAACTGTCTTGCTCACACTCATCTTTTCATTTTACACAATAAATAAATAAATAAAACTTTCAAGCCCAGACACATTATGCCTAATGGATGGAGCTGAGAAAAAAAGGCAACACCTACTTAAGAGCTGCACACAGGTGTGTCTGAGAAAGTGTGTGTGATGGAGCAGATGCCGCAGAGAGAGAAAGAGGAGCCGACAGCCAGCTGGACTTCATGAAGAAGACCAGGAGAGACAGAGTGATAAACAGCAGCTCCTGCAAAACACTCCCCAGTGAATAAACACACTGAATTCAGTGTCACAAACACACTGCATGCACACATCCAAAGAGCTCGATGAGTGTGTTGTTGTTTGCTGCTTAGCAGGCAGAACTGCTCGCCTCTGTCTCTCTCTGATGACTTCCTCTGACTGGAGAAGGAGATAGTGGAAGGATGGAGGGGGGAAGTAGGGAAAGAGAGAATTGGGAATGGACAGAAGGTCAGAGAAAAGAAAATTTGGTGAGATAAAAAGAAGGGAGGGGGAGGCACAAAGAAGAAGAAGTAAGAGAAGAGGAGGGAGAAAGGGTAGGCAAAGAGGAAGGACAAGGACGAGTTGAAAGGAGAGGGAGTCAGGGGAGGATGGAGGAATAAACAAAGCCGAGGAGAAAGGATGGATGGATTGCTCTGCATGCCAGAAAACATACAAACAGGGTCCATTCTCCCTGAAGTTAAGCCAGTAAAGGTGAGTCAGAGGAAGGATGAAGCTTCCTATTAATAGCAGCAGCACATTACCATGATACTAGTTTCTGTACAGAGGAGCAAAGAGAAGGTGAAAAGTGGCTTCACCTGATCTGCTGCATGTCACAGCTCAGTCAAGGAGCTGCGACTGTTTCTGCTCAAAGCCGCACCAATAACCAGCTATTCAGCTTCTTCTCAAAGCAGCGCTACAGCATGACAAGCATGACTCAGAGCGCCTGAACACCATAATCCAGAGGAAGCGGCAACATGAGGAGCATGTAGGAAGCGAATCAGGAGTCCCACATATAGTAACGAGTTGGAGAAGTGATGAAGTGAAGTTTGAATTTATTACAGGCCATATTCTAGATTAATGATTCAATATTTGACCCATATCAAAGCAGATTAGGTACAGAATACCATCAAAGTATTTTTCTCTAGTATAAAAAAACAAAAATGTTTTGCACTTGGCCTAAAATAGGATCCAGCTGTGACTGACAGATATATCAGAAAATTTAACATTTCCTCTCAACCAGAAGTTATAATTAAATGACAGACTGTCTGAGGCTGAGATCAGTTAAGACCGTACACAGGGCTATTATGAGAGATGCGTTCAGCTCCATGGATCAAATTTCACACACTGCAACACAAACGCTAATGTGGATGTTTTCATCAGGCCCTTACCACTGAACAAACCATGGAGCTCAGTAACTAACCTGTACAGGTACTCTTCATGCTATTGTTGAATCTTTTTCTCATGCCAAAAGGAATCAGTCTTCTACTGCTTCATTAAAGCTAGCTAATGACTTTGCAACAAATATTGCGATAACTTAAAGAATATAATGTACCCTTTAATATATAGCAAGACTTGATGATTATATATGCTCATAAATTTAATATACAGACACACACACACACATACAACTTGCAAATATCTCGAGAGATGAGTTTTCTCAGAGCTGAAAGAACACAAACAGAAACTAATCACGGTATAATATTTTGTTATATAATAGCTGATTTTCACAAGTATACAAATTTAAATAAAATGGCTAGATCCTGGATGGGACGGCCTGATTTGTGAATGGGCAGACATTGTCCACTGGGGTCCACCCATAGCAGTGGGTCCGGGAATCAGTGAAATCTGCTTCAAAGAAGGTTTAAAATTTGGATGAAGATAAGCTACGTAACATCATCGAATGTACAGATACGATGAAATGACTGTATGCAGTTACTGACACATTACAGCAAATGAGAGTTTGGACAGAGGAAAACAAGTGTTGGCAGAACTACTGAAGATACCTGCAAGTGAACAACAACATACCACAATTACAACTGGAAAGCAGAAAAGAACCATCTAATGGCTACAGACTGTTTTAGGATCACAGTCGATGTGTTGTACTTGAACTCATTTACACACATTTCATTTAAACTCAATCCAACTTCATCTTCAGAAAATATTCAAGCCTCTGATACCCAGTTAAGGCAGATGGCCGTCTATCCTGAGCTCTCGCAAAGACTAAAGAAAGGGAACATACTGATCCAGTTCTGTCTCTACAGCAGCTTCCTGTGAGACACAGAGTTGATTTTAAAATGTTGCTGCTGGTGTACAAACTCTGGATGGTTCTGATCCAGAACATATCTGATCTGCTGACGCCATCTGGGTCAAGCTTGCTTTCCGAGAGTTAAAAATAAACATTTAGTTTTTCTGCTTTTAATATCAGGAACAAACTACAAAAGAAGTCTGCTCCAAACCTTAGTGCTTTCTAACTGGGTCTTAAAACTTTTTTTATTTGCCACAACTTCTAATTAAGATAGGGAGTTTTTTTTTCTTTTTAAAGATATTTTTTGCACGTGCACATTGACTGCGATGATGGTGATGATGTATTTTGCGTCATCATGGTTATTGTCAACTCACTGTATGTACTCTCTTGTCTGTTTCTTTTGGTGTACAACACATTGGGTTGCCTTATGCAATGTGCTATATAAATAAATCTGCCCTGTCTTGGTTCTGAAGGAGTGTTTTCCTTCCTGTTTTAAAAAGGCAGGTTTTCCTCTCCACCATCACCTTGTGCATGAATGAAACATAATTTATTAGGTAATTCAGTGCTGTTTTTCTTTGTTGGCATCGGATCAGTATCAGCAGATGCTAAATCTCAGATATCGGTATGGGAAGTGATAAAAGTGGGTTGGTACACACTATATTATTACACATTGTAACTGGACTATATTTAAGTGTTTTGAATCGGATGGTATCTTTAAAAGTGTTGAGGTGACTGTTGTGAATTGATGCTATAGGAACGAAACTGAATTTGAATAAACTGATACAGATTACATAAAATCAATAATAAATGCATCTGTGAGAAACATGTAACATAAAAAATGACAGTTTTAGTACATTCTGTACATACAGATACAATCATCACACTGACAGGGCTCAGTGACAGCAGCGGCTCACTAATTTTGAACTGGCCAGCACATTCAGACCAAAAATAACGTTGTTTCAGAAGCTAAAAAGCTGGTTCTCAAACTGGCACCAAAATACAGTGGTAACCGTGACAACACCAGTGGGTAAAGACTAGCTTCACCTGAACGCCAGACCAGCACGCTGCCTGTTGATGTTCAAAGTGCTGGATTACACATTTCAATAATAAAATTAAAAAAGAAAAAATACCAGACCAAATGATCAATAAGCTTAAAGCAACACTACATACCCCTCCATGCTTCTGACCCGTTTTGACATTCATTATGTACCTTCCTGGAGCCGTTATTGTCCTGTAGCGTGACCTGACTCTCACATGAATCACCCAGGCTGCAAAACCATACTTAACTTTTAATTCCAGCCTGGGGTGTCATGTGCCAACAACATTTTGAACAAGCACCATGATTTAGCAAAGAAACTTGATATTATCAGAGGGAGAAGGGGAAAGAAAAAGAATACATGAGAGAGAAGAGGTAAGACAAGAGTCAACATCAGACTGACTTTTACTGGCTGAAGAGAGCTCAGAGAAGAGACAGGATGCAAGACGGTTGCCGTATTAGCTGTCGATGGGGGAACTAGTGCGGAAATCTGCCAAAATTCAGTAGTGTCGCTTTGAAGAAGTGGAGAAGAAATACAGCAACAGTAAAATAAAAGAGGCTTGGACGTGCTGGACGTGGTACTACATGTCCTTGTTTTAAGCTGCTGGTCACCAACCACTAGGGTTGGGATTTTTAAAAAATACATTTATTAATTTGAATCCATTCATATTTAATTAATCCAATATTGATTTTTAAAGCTTGGAGATCTTTTTTTTTTTATACATCCTCTTTTTTGGTGACGTGACCTTACTCTGATGTGACTTACTGAGGCTCAGCATTTACACAATTTGCATTCTTTGTCGCCTTAATCCAAAATCAGCTTCTCTTGCTGAGATAATGTCAAACTCAAATGTTTTCATTCAGGGTGGGTTACACTGTCCTGTAAACTACTTTGCAGCGCATTACTACTCACATTAGTAGCTAATGCTAAGACCGCAGGCACCACCACGTTCAACAACAGGAAGTGATGTCACCACACATGTACTTTGAACTAAATCCAATATATTCATTTTAATTATTGTCCTCTAGAACAGGCTTACACTTCATCCTTTCATTAAAAAAAAAGGTTAACAGTCTAATGCCATTTATCTGATTTACATGACAGCATGTCATAGCTGCTATCTGTGTCCATGGCAGTGAGGACACACACATAGACACGTGGGTGTGCGCACACAGGTGATCCCACTTCTGACAGCTGATAGAGCGCCCGCGTTGGAAAACACATCAACCAGCTGAAAATCGGACATAAAAATGAGTTTAAAAATTCTCTGTGGGGGCTAAAGATGGAAGAACTAGCATTAGAAGCAGCTGGAGGATTTCTCTTGCTGTTACGCCGATAGTGTCATAGTTGTCAGGGGCCCGTGCACAGCAGAACAGGCTGAATCTACGTCATTGGAGGAATTTCTGAATCATTTTACGTCTTAAAATGGATTCAAAATTCTTTGTAGGTTTTATTAACGCGAGATCTGAACCTTAAGAATATTTAGAGAGACTCCACTGAATGAAACGCTTTCATCAGGACATTAAAAAAGTTTAACTGGTTCTGTCCCGAGTGTGTTTTTTTTTTCATCACAGCATTTCTGGCTGTGAATCGAGGAAAACCTTGTATTGTTATGGTATTTCAGAAATGCATGTAGCTGCATCAGATCAGATTATTACAGTAATCTGATTACTCTGATAACTGACTTTGATTGTCAACTAAATGGAGTCAATGTTGAAAGTAGCTATTTGAGAATCTTTATTATTAAAGAAAAATAAGTAGATTAAATAAATAGATATTGAATTGAATTAGATTAAATCAAAATTGAATTGAAATAGGTTGCTGTGGATCGAATTGGATCGATTCAGGACATTAGCGATGATACCCAGCCTTACCCACCACAGCAGCCACAGCCAGAGACGAGGGCGACCGAGTTCTGAGACTCTGTAATGGAGCCAGGTTGTTGTTTCAGTATGAATTGAGGCCAGTAAGTTACTTTCCCTTCTCTACTGTAGAGTCCTGTGATGCTTTAAAAAAAGCTATTTACATAACTACAGATTTTATGCTCCAATGTATAAGTTTTTTTGGATCATCATATGACAGCCTCACATGCAGCATAGCCAGAGAAGACTTGATTATTGGAGACCTTTGCCTCAGCATAGACATTTCCTAAAATTCTGCCCCTTTTGGCATTTAAAGCAGCTGCTTAAAACTAAACAAGCTCCAACAACATTGCCTCCACGGTCTGTGATTGCCAGACACTCCAGGAAAATGAGCTCCATTTGCAGTGAAATAACAGCAGAGCAATCAAGAGACTCCTTGCCAAAGCTGAGCAGGTGGCTCACAATGTAAAATGCACCAACACATACTCCCAAACTCTTTTCTAAGGGAAGCGAGCATGTCACATGTGCTTCTACCCTCAACTTTGTCTCTCCCACTTGCAAAGACAGCAACGCACATGCACATACCGACACAAACACACACCATCCACATAGTGTGTGATGCCTTGCAGAGCTCCTAGCAGCACATTGTTGAGTAGAAAACCTCTTCAACAAGGCTCCATTCTTCTCACCCAATGTTGCTATTGATGTGTCCAACCAGGACCCTGAATTACTGCCTCGACAGCCTTTTCCTCAGTTGCTAATCATAGACCTCTGCAGCCAAACACACACACATACGCACACAACTATCTATCTCTACGGTTTTTCCATCACTGCATAAACATACTCATGCAACCCCCTCTGATGCACCATCTGTGGCTTTAAAACACTAGATTTTCTGTGTATGATTTAGGATTTGTGCAAATATACTTAAAACAAAAGCAAAGCCTGCCTTGGCGAGTCTGAATTAGAACCTCAGAGAGGCTAGCATGAAACAGAGACAAAGAAACAAACAAAAAAAGAAAATAAAAAAGCAAAAAGAGATGGAGGGTTACCAGCTCAACTTCTCAGTTCCCTCTGATTCTTAAATCTCTACATTCTCCTCAAGACAAAGTGAAAACCATCTCTGTGCCCCCCTCCAGAGGCCCCTTCAACCTCTCCTCACCAGTCAGTTGCATTTCCTTTCTGTTGTTTACTTGAGTCACACTCCACCACCTCTGTTTCTCTCACCTACAGGGCTCCATTCTTTTTGAGTGTTAAAGTACTTTTTCTTCCCCTCTGGCTCAGTCAGTCTTCTTCTGAAAAACAAAGAAGAAATGGTGGGGGCTGGCAGACAGGATGTCTGCTCAATAACAACAGCTGAAGAGAGTGGAGCCACAGGCCACGTGGTCTGTCCATGTAGGCAACTCTTAACTAGCCACCACGTCAAGAGGGTTTAAGCTCGAATGGCGACGCTCAGAAACACAAAACAGCAGCAGCAAAGCATCACTGGAAGCTCTGAACCTTCCTTCAGGGTTTGATGATGTTACTCACTAAAATGGTTGTTGGTCTGAGTGTTTCAAAACTGCTGATCTACTGGGATATTAACACACAACCATCTCTAGGGTTTACAGAGAATGGTCTGAAGAAGAGAAAATATCCAGTGAGCAGCAGTTGTCTGGACCAGAATGTCTTGTTGATGTCAGAGGAGAATGGACAGACTGGTTGGCGATGATAGAAACTTGGTTCCAACCAAGGTCTGCAGAATAACATCTCTGAACACACAACCCGTCCAGCCTTGAAGCAGATGGGCTACAGCAGCAGAAGACCACACCGGGTGCCTCCTGTCAGCTAAGAACAGGAAACTGAGGCTACAATTCACACAGACTCACCAAAACTGGACAATAGAAGGTGGAGAAACGTTGATGGTCTGATGAGTCTCCATTTCAGCTCCACATTCAGATGCTAGGCTCAGAATTCAAATCAGAAATCATAAAAAAAAGAATCCATCCCCCTTTGTATCAACACTTCAGGCTGCTGGTGCTGGTGGTGCAATGGTGTGGGGGAATTTTTTTTTATATATTTTTGGCCCATTTAAGGCTGACCATGTCCATCCCTTTATGACCACAGAGTAGCATCTTCTGATGCTACTTCCAGTAGGATAATGCACCATGTCAGAAAGCTCAGATCATCTCCAGCTGCTTTCTAGAACATGACGATGAGTTCACTGGACTCCAACGGCCTCCACAGCCACCAGATTTCAGTCCAGTAGAGCAGCTTTGGGATGTGGTGGAACGGGAGATTCTCATCATGGATGCAGCTAAAAAATCTGCAGCAACTGTAGCTGCTTTTCCAATATAGTATTTTGCAAAATAAAAGCAATATTTCTAACATTTCAATAAAGTGCAACTGCGATTTGCAGGTGTTTCCATTGAACGGTGTTTAGCGCATTAGCCGCTATTCTAATAAAATCTCGTCCTGCGAGACTCCACTTTGAGGAGGATAGAGATTTCTAAATCTTTGTAAAACTTTTGCATTTCGCAGTTGTTCGTTATCAAGGATGACGATTATATATTTTTTAAATTATTTGTAAAAAGATGTCCGTCTCCTCCTGCGTCTACTCAGACTGCGCCATCTCTGTTTGAAATGAACTGGTCATGTGACCCGCTACGTCACGTCCAGTGAAGCGTAAATGCGAGAAAAGTGTTTCCATGACACTTTTGTGATATACTTCTATATTGACACGTCTGAAAAACCACCTCATGAGAGCGTAAAAACTTTTCAGCGATATTTGAGAGTTTTTTTTCGAAATGTAAGTTTTTCCATTACCTTTTTTTATTGCGATATTTAGATTTTGCGCAATTCTAGGGGTGATAGAAACACACCTACTGTGATGCTGTCTGTTTAGAACTAGAAGCACAGACCTCCACCAAAGAATTGTAATTTTTTTTGCCAATGATTGTGTATTATTTTTTAATTAGAAGCTCTAATAGCAAAATTCTCCCTACCTCCCCAGAGTAAAGAATCCTTTAAAAATTCCTGGATCCAGGTGGTGATCCGGACCCCCCCCCCCCCCCAAAATGTTAGCACTTGCTCCTTATTCCATATCTGAGATTTCCTGAAAATTTAATCAAAGTCAGTCCATAACTTTTTGAGTTATGTTGCTAACAGATAGAAACAGACAGACCACCTCCACCTTGGCAGAGGTAAAAATTTTATTAAAACCTAATTTTTCAGCATAAATCGTGCTGTTTATGTGCAAATTAAATGTAAAAATGTTCAAATTATAAAAACTGATAATTAAAATATTAAGCAGAATGACTGCTGCAGCCTGCTGACATTATGAGTGCGATTATCTAAATGAGGCTTCATTTTCATTAATTCTCTCCAGCCATAAAGCCGAGTTCAGTCCTCTACATGCCTTCACACGTTTGTGTAGTTTTTTGTCTCCTGTCTGTCATCAGACTGATGTTCCTGCTAACGCTACGTAGATCAACGTCTGCTGTCAGCATGCAGCAGCCAAGTAACATTTACTTTAAACCAACTCTTCTCATGCTAGAAATTTGTTTCAAATAAATTCAAACATTTTATTCATATTATAATTATTAAAACTATAATGATTATAAACATTATAATTATTATTTTCAGTAAAATTATTGTTTTTATCAGTAATATTATCATTGCTTTGGCCTAACAATATATTAATTATCTATATAGAATGGCAGAGGAAGAGCTCTCATCCCCATTTGCAAGCATTTCTGCCGTCATATGTGACCACAGTTACCTGTCCGTCCGCTTTGGTGGTCTTGTGGACCACGCACTGGTAAAAAATCTGTCCTGTGAGGTGTGCCATGCAAGCCTTGTCACAGCTGCTGCACCCTTATCATTTGACCAGAGCTACCACCTGTTTCAGCTAAAAAACAATGGTGGTCCCAACTTTGCTGAAACCCAATTCAGAATTGAGAACCACCATTTAATGCTTTTGTCCTTTGTTGTCTCTGTTTTTATTAAAGTAAGGCTGCACAATATTGCAAAATTAACTACCCTGGAGTTACAGAGTGCCAGCGCACACAAGAAGCTGCAGAAAACAGTTCGTTTTCAAGGGTTTTAGATCCGTGAGTGTGTGTGCGTGCATGTAACAAAGAAAATTCAAATGATCAAACTTCATTCATAAATACAGTTTGATTGATTGATTTATACTTTTATTAATAATTTACCATGTCTTTGTTAAAGAGCATAATAAAACTGATCTCAGCATGAAAGCCAGTGTTTTAAATGTGTAACGGTGACCTGGATCATAACTACATTTAAAAGTCACATTTCCTCTAGAACAGGTTTATACCTTGTCCTTTTATCAAATGTTAAACAGTCTGATGCTATTTATCAGATTTACATGACGGCATGTCATAGCTGCTCTCTGTGTCCACAGCAGTGAGCTCACACACAGACACACAGGTTTCCGTCAGACAGAGTGCACGCGTCGGAAACCACATCAACCTGCTGAAAATCAGACAAAAATATGAGCATTTTCTAAATCCTCTCAGGCAGGTGAAGATGTGTATTTTAGCCAGTTGTATTTTAATGGCTGGCAACAGTCTTGATATTTTTAAGTGTTTCATGCCTCCATGCAGACCATCTGATATTATGAGACTTATCCAGTTTCACAAAGAAGATCCCATTTTCTTCCCACAACTTTATCCCTTTAGCAGTTTTGTATACTTCGCTCCATCTTTTTTTAAGTCAAACTGCAGCAGCTTGACCACAGAACGATTAAATGTCTCGTAAGGAACGTTGCAATCAGCTGATTTTTGTGCAATCCTCCAGTGTGTGTGCGGTGCACAGAATGTGCACCAGAGAGTCTCCAATTGCAGCAAGTTGCTGGAGTTCTGGCACAACGCTTAACTTAATTACAAGCAGCCCCCGAAGCTCTGCAGACTGCAGCTTGGCTCGTCGTTGATGGTGAGTGACGCTTTGCATGATTCGTGTGACCCCGTCACGTAAATGATATGCACCTCTGACACTTTCTCCTCAACGCGTCAGTAAAGGAATATCATCAGAATAGGAAGACATGGGTGTGTGTTTAGCTTTATGGAAGGTGAAGAGAAAGACATTAAACAGAGATGCTGCTGTTCAGTCAGCTTGTCTCGCCATCTGTTAAGTGGGCGACAGGACATTTCTTCTAAAAACGTCTTTTATTCGGTTCTCTAGTTTAGGATTTTTTGTAGGTGACAAAAATGCCAAAGAAGCTGCTTAATGTCTGTTGGTTTTTGGACGTCTCTGAAAGTAACTGACAAGTGTGTAAGACTGGTTAGATGGAGACTGGTCCAGTACGCAATAGTGTGTTTTAACACGTGGCATTACGCAATCCTGATTTTTGATGTGCATCCCTGTTTTTATGCATAATTTCAATCATTTGTTTATCTGCTCCCCTTTCTGTTTTGTTTTCCACTCTCATCTGTCTGCTAGTATAACACACCCCGTCCTGCATTCATTGCTGTTGATTTGTAAATAAATTAAAAATATTTTATTTAAAATAATAAAATAAGTTTAATTTAAACTTTTCAGCGTGATTACGTTCTTTAATTTTGGCTTCTAGTCTATTATTTCTGACATTTCCAGGTTCAGGACTGGCTTCAGCTGGCAGCTGAACATTTTTATCTGAGGGTTTCCTGAGTGTCCAGACTAGTTAGGTTTATATCAGCTGACATTTTGATCAAATCCTGTACTCGTGCACGCACTCATGAACTGGTGCCAATTAGTACTGTGTCCTTTTCTTTATTAAATCATAAAGCTAAAGCTCTTTTTACGTCATCAGCCGTGGTCTCCTGGAGACATTGTGTCTGACTTTCATGAAAAGTCTGACAAAGCCTCGGAGTAGAGGGATGCTTTGTCAGGAATAAAGAGGAATGGCTCTGCATCGAGTCAGCTGCACGAAATACCATTAAAAAGTTTAAAATTGCCTTTCAGAGCAAGTCTGACCACCTGCTCATGACTGTTAGAGCTGGTCAGAAAGAGGTTTTAAATGTAAGTTCGGTGAAACAGGAGGCTTTGCATGCTGGATGAAGACCTTTTTACTAAAATGCTGCTGATGTTCAGTATGAATTTAGCTTCACTTTAAGGCCAACATACTTTTTTGTAGCCGTTTTGGTACCTAAAACTGCTTCACTAACACCCCTTTGATATCTTTAAAAACCTCTTGGAATCTCCAGCTACCTAAAGCTAGATTTATACCCACATGGCGTCTGGTTAAGGTCGGTTACAGCGTCACCGCTGCATGCTCTGCGTGGGTCTGCGGAGGCTTGACGTGCACCTCTTTCAGATCTGACGTGCACCCCTGCTTCCAGTGCTGTTACACCGAAGTGCTTCCTTGTGATTGGTCAGTCTGTGATAACATGTTTCCGGATTTCTAGAGCTTCTCGCTGAATTTCTGCGGTTACCACGGAGGAGAAACTGAAGCAAGACGCCGTAAACCTAAGCTCATTTCACCACTGTCAGCTGCTCCAGCCCTACCGTATGTAGACGCTGCGTGAGTATAAATCCAGCTTAAGTCTTTACTAATAGTGGCAAGTATTTCTACAGAAACGTACCAACCAAAACGGCAGAAATAACGAGCTGGGAAGTTAAGCTGTACATGTAAACAGAAGATGATCTAAAACTAATTCCGGTGCTGCTCGAGTAGAGGACAGATTAGATAAAAAGTAGATTTCTAAGCGATCGCCACATTTTTACTAGAGAAAACAATTGTATTTCAGTGAGGAGGCATTCACAATGTCTACAGCACGCAGGAGTGTACGTTGACTGTTTTCCTTCTTGTTCCATTCCCTCCATCTCTCCCCACCACATTTCCACAGAGGACTTCGAGAAAAAGTGTGTTTGTGTGTGAAAGTGGGAGAAAGCGTACAGAGGAAAGCTGAGGATAACACAAATCCCCCTCCTCCTACAAGGCTGTAATTGCATTTTTATAATTGACATACGCACAGACAAGGAAGCGTTCCCTAGAGCCTGTTAATAGCTGCTGGAATCAGAGGACTGCCAGCTTCCTGATCTTCACATACTCGGCTAATAACAGCTGTAAAGCAACATCCACCTCCTGTTTATATATGTCCCTGTATAAATGTAAGAGTAATGGGACGTGTTAATGTGTGCATTTGTGACATGTACAGTTATCTGAAAAAGAAAAGGGATGAGGACATACGTGCAATAAAACGTTAACATGTTTCTCCCTCCATCTGAAACTGGTTGGTGTGAGTGTTACAAGCTATAACTTCCAGACTGAGGCAGAAGCAATATGAGCTGCAGACTGGGAAGCCTTTTCTTTCAAAGAAATGTCAGTAAAGTACTTATTATTTTTAAAAAAGGCTCAGAAAAAACATTTAAATGCAACATGTGAATAAGTGGATCGGGCTTTTGGCTGTATGGAAACACTGACAAGTAAAGAAGTAGTAGTCCTGGAGGAGAGCTGCTCCAACTGTGCTGGAGACTAAATCCTCTGTTTGACATTCAAATAATAGAGAGAAGAAGACAGACGGTGCTGCTACAGGCGGAGGTCTGTGTGGGAGCAGCCTGCCTGGTACCAAACACCCACCGTGGAGCAGTCAATTGCAGTCAGTCAAGTATCGTGTTACAATTCCAGATTCTGCTGCAGAGATAATCGTTTCTAATCCAATAACTAGTCTGATTGAGCCACAAACATCGCGTGTGTGATCATTTCATCTGGTTAACAGTCGTGTAGGACACATTCACTCAAGGACAAAATGAAACTGTTTTCCTGAAGTTTAAATCTTTTTGTACATTTCAGACAAAGTTTGTTTTTACGTTTCGACTGACATCTGCAGTCTTCCTCAGAAACGTCATCGGACCACTGTGACGTGACATTTATCAGCTGCTATTATTAGACATGGCCGACTGACTTCCTGCTCACTGCTCATTTCACAGTTAACACAGAGTCTTCACGTCACTTACACACCTGTTTCTTTGATTTTACATATAAAAGGAATAAATAAAAGGAGGTTGGGACCTCATAAAGCCTGAAACCATACTTGTAGGCTAAGTTTGGACACCAAACTTCCAAACTTTTTACATTAAATCACCTGGTACCAGATGACGGTACCTGAGAGCAAATCTGAGCAAATAATTCTAAACAGTCACACATGCATCTGCCACAACGCCCCAAGTGACAAAAGTCACTGTTGAAGAACATAAGTGAAGGGTTTTTATTCAATCGGGGAAGAGAAAGGACAACTGAAGGGTAAGAAGAAGAGCAGGAGCACATCTGTGTATGTAAGTTCAATGAAAAGGGATTCTTGTGAGAGAATGAATGTTGAGTGCCTGGGGAGAAGGAAAATGGAAACACGCAGGTGACAGGAACACATACAGAGGGAACAATGGAGCGTCACAGAGAAGAAAAAAAGGTGTAAGTTGTAGAAGAAATGGAGGGTAGACCATGACAACAGGAGGGAGAAAAACAACGGCGCTGCAATAATGACAACTTTGTCTCACACTTACTGACTTGCAGATCATTTACACAGTGAATATCACTGTCTAGTGAGAACTGGAACAACGGCCCTCATTCACTAACAAGTCTTCTTTTAAATTTGAACATTCTGTCAGATCCAGAAACATGTTTGTAGACTGAAATCGTTCATATCTTTCCTCTTAGACTGCAAATACCATTAAGTTGAAAGGATGGACCAGCTGGCTCTAACTAGCAGCTAAATGCCCAAAAATGCCCATAAAAGGTCATGAGACTGATGGGTCACATGCAGAGACAGAGGTGATACAAAGATGTGGAAAAATAAGCTAATGCCAAAAGAGCACATGAAAACAAAACAAAACCAAAAAGATAAAGATGTGCACTGAAGTGATAATAACTTGGTTATAAATAACCAGATTCAGAGTCAGAACACAGCTGATGGGTTGGCCTGGAAAAATCCAGATGGGCCTGATTATTATTTAAACTGATATGAGATATGTGTGTAAAAGTTTTATGATATAATAATAAAATCTGCCGGGCCACTGTACATTAGCCTATGATACAAAGAATATCTATATCTATGAGAGGATGTACAGTAGAGACCTATACTCCACAATTCTGGTAAATTTCACTGTTAAGGAAAAAGAGAAAAGAGGGAGAGAATGAGAGAGGTCGTGTTCATGTAGGTAACTTGATGAAGCTGTTGTTTTGCTTCTATTCAACCAGAGACACGTTTTCTCTGTTTACTGGGCTAATAGCGCAAAACTTCACACTTCTGTACATGGGAGACAGAGTGCTGCTCTGCTCCAGTCTAGCACCTTGGACAGTTCAGTACACACAATCCTCCTGAGACAGCACAACTAAAGTAATTTAATTTCAGACTAATTGAGTAAGTTTAAGTTCAGAACTTTCTCACAACCCCAATCATAACATGCCATGGAGGGCCAGAATACATAAAACAAAACTACTGTTTTACCAGCAGTTTGTAAACGGGGTGGAATCTCCTGGGCTTTGAGTTAAACGCACTGATTCTAGCAACTTAATCCAAATGGTCAATCCTTTCTTTTTCAAATGAAAAAAAGCTGACGGCTCCTGAGTTGTGACTGTGTGGATTGTGATGTGAAATGTAGCCAATCAGAGAGCGAGCTGACTGGGAAGCAAGAAAGGATATAAAGTCCGTGTTCATGCTTCAGTCTGTTTCAGATTTTTCTGTTAACAATAGTTGCAAACCATTTATATATATATATATATATATATATATATAAATGATATTAGACTAGATGCTGACCTCTCTAAATTTTAGTTGAATACCCCTGGTCTATAGTTTCATGTCAGACAAGTTTCATGGGACAAAAGTGTCTTCACCCCAACCAGAGTATACAGGCTGCTTGCTTTGTTAGTAGGGCCTTTAAAAGTTCACTAAAAACAGTTCAGTATTGGGCTCCTCTGTAAAGATTTGTATTCAATTCAGATTTGTCTTTTACTCCTTCCTGCCATGACCATTCCCATTCTTTCCCTCTTCAGTTTGCATCCAGTTTGTGATTACAGTATATAATAGTACATTATTTTGCATACATATAGCTCATTGAAATTGTAACAACTGTGTCGTTACCAGATTCCTGCCTCACACTCTTAAAACAAGGTTTATCGTGCCTCTTTTATAACTCTGAACACCTGCCATCTTTAGAAGTCGCTGCATGGACCTGCTGTGGAGATGTACGCAAGCTAGAACTGGATAATGAAGCTTTCAGGGCATTTAATGGTCAATTCCAGTTTCTCTTGTAGACTGTGAAGGGAATCAAGGGAACTGATCTCAGACATGCTTCTGTGTGTTTGACCAAGATGTGTCACACTGCTTCCACCATGACCTTTACTGAGGAGACAGAAAGAGGATTGGGAGGGAAGATACCGGAGTAATGGATATATGGAAATAAGCCAAGGTGTGAGGGAGAGCTGCAGTAGCTGGAGTCACTGAGAGGTGAGTGTGGAGAGGAGATTGGAGGGCAAGTGGGAGGCTGGTAGTGGCAAAGGAGGAGCTTGCAGTTACTGCAGCCCATAATTGTTCTTCATGCCTGGGTCTCCCATGAGGAACTGGCTGATCTTGTCCCAGGAGGTACAGGGATGTGTATGTGTGAGCATGTGCACGTGTGTGAGGAAGGTGTGTTGAAGATGGCGCAGAGGATGGCTGCTGCATCTCAAGCTCTCAAAACGTTATTTTTTTTTCCTTATTTAGTCTCTATTTAGTCTCTTATTATTATTTTTTCTTCTTAGTTATGCAACCTGCTAAAGTTAGCCCTATCATACAGTACGATAGAGATAATTACTATGCATCAGGTCAGTGGTGGAAAAAACTTTTTAATCACCACCACCACCGCCACCAGCTTACAGTGGGGAATCTCCATGGCGGCGCCTAGTGTCACGAGAGTCACGAGCAGCAGTCCTGGTCCAGGTGAGGAAACGGGGGAATCAGTTTCCTCTACCGAGTATTCTTCTGGCAAATGTTCAGTCATTGGACAACAAGCTAGAGGAACTTCGGAGCAGGATGGCGTTTCAATGGGAGATTAACACATTTTTGCTTTAACGGAAACTTGGCTCGACCCCTCGATCCCGGACTAGGCCATTGTTCCCGAGGGAGTCTCTGTTTATCGGCTGGACCGGACTATACATTCAAGAAAGAGCAAGGGAGGTGGTGTCTGTTTCATGGTGAGCGATAAATGGTGCTCAGATGTGGGAATTATTTCTACGGGCTGTACTCCGGACCTGGAACGCCTCATGATCAGATCAGATGCCCGGCCTTACTATCTTCCGCATGAGCTCACATCAGTTGTCATGACAGTAGTGTACGTTCCGCCACATGCTGATACCAATGAGGCGATGGAAGAACTGTTTGAGGTTATCGACAGGGCAGACACTTCATGGCCGGAGGCTGCGTTTATTGTAGCCGGGGATTTTCACAGCGGCAACCTGAGGAAAGTCCTGCCAAGATACCACCAACACATCAGCTGTTCTACGTGTGGCAAGAACACACTCGATCATGTTTACAGCCCTTACGCAAACACGTATAAGGCCCTCCCTCGCCCACCTTTTGGGAAAGCTGATCATGCCTCAGTTCTGCTGCTGCCTCCCTATAGAGAGAAACTGAAGTGCAACTGTTGTGCAATGACAATAAATTCATTCATTCATTCATTCAAGGGAAACAGAGACAGATACAAAACTTAAAACCAAATAATTGATCAGATTGATTTTAAAACCTGGTGATCTGTCGGCATCCATGTGTCTGTCCTCCTACAATCCATGATAAGGAGTTCAAATCACCTGATTTAGTTTTTTTCTTCTGAGCTGTATCAACTCTACAACTCGTAGTACTGTGTGTTTCCATGTGGGCTTTTGAAATGAGTATGTAGTATTTTGTATTTGCTGAGCATGTAAGAGGATGTTTCTGTATGATAGTTTGAGTCCTCATTTACAGTTATGCTGGAGATTAAAAGGCCATGCTTAAGAGACGACAACAGCATTCAAAACACGACATACTCATTTAAAATGTTTCATTTAACTAAGACTTTCTTGTCCCTTCAAGACTGGATGCTGAATGTGGAAGAAAAATGAAGAAAAATATTCTGAGATTGAACTTTTTTTCCCTATTCTTGACTGTGCTTTCATTCTCGTAAACATCATGTTTTTCTTTACCAATAAAACATAAGTCATTCAACATCTACAAACAACTATGTTGCTGCTCTCCTCGATCACTGCCATACTAATGTTTTTTTCCTCAATCATCCTGCCTGTCTTCCTTCTTTTTTTTAATTTCCTAAGACCTGAACTTCAGTTTGACTTGCATTAGAGATGTCTTCTAGCATTTTGGGGTTAGGAGGAACCAATAAATAGAAATGTAGTATTTGTGATCATACACAATTTTATGATTATAAATATGTTATTATATATGATGTAGAAATAAATATTATTTTAAATAGAAAAACAAAGTCTCTTCCGAAACCACCAAATGGCAGTGTAGGTGCTCAACAGGTTCCAGTTCCACAGAATTTAGTATTATGTTGCAGACAACCAAAGATGTGATGTCCTCGTATGAGGACAATAGGTCTCAGGAGGTAAAAAAAATAAATAAATTATCAGATCTGGACCAAAATACTTGAGTTCATAAATAACTTGTTTCAAGTTTGACAAGTTCCTCTAGTAAATTCTAATGGACTACTATCAACCTAGAAAAGTCAAAAACGTATTAATTTCATAAAATAATTGTGTTCTTATTGTTTTGTTTGTTTTTTTATTCGCTGCTAGTCTACATCAAACCAGTGCAAGGTTCTACTGTCCAACAAACTACATGGAAATTAATAGAAAATTTGTCTAATTTAGCTTACACTGTCACAGTTACTAGTATTTCAAGTATCTTTGACATTATTGAGAATTTATTCATTGGTACAAAACTACACAGGTAATTATAATTGAGTCAAGTTCATAAAAAAGATATGTCATCTTTTAATGTTAAAGAAAACATAGTTGTAAAATTTGCCCAGCTAGCTAATCAGCTACATATGGAAATGATATCTTTAGCTGCATTGTACTGTAGCTGGTTAGCTAACATTACTTCACATATGAATAGCTGTTTTTAAGATCAGACTGTCAGAGGGAACACGTATATTCTAATAAATGAAGGGAAATATTTTACTTGTGCTGAGAAATTCAAGTTAAAATTTAAATTCATAGTTTTGTGAAATACTCCTTGCACTCTTTGCTAATAAATGCTACAATCACTTAGCAGTAAGCTAGCTGTCTGAAAATAGCATGAGGCTAACGGCTTTATGGTTGACATTCAAAATGCTGCTCTCCTTTTTCATCTTATGTTAATTAAATTTTTTTCTGTTCCCATCGAGTATCTACAGGTTTTTATTCTTCACCAAAACTATTTTCGGTTGAACACTATAAGTGTCAAAAGCATAAACATAAACCCTGTAACAGTTTACAGCTTTATCAACTTTGGCTATTGGCATTGATTAGATACAGCTGGTGACAGTTTCATCCATAATAACCAGGAAGATAACCAGAGATTTAATCTTAAATGGTTCTTTATTGATATTATAATAAACTAGAATTCAGATTAGAAAAATGTCATTTTAAAATAAAAATTGTGAAAATTAAGAAAAAAAAACACCTTCTAATTCAACCCCCCATTTTCTTGTTGGAAGTTAATAAAGCTCTTCTGGAGGCCAATGCACAGATATCTACATTTTCCCAGGTAAGCTGTGTACAATTATCAATACTCTTAATAAAAAAAACTTGTGCAGAACTTTGCTTAAGTGAGGCTGTTTTTAAATAGAAATAAATGTATAAACTTTGACTTGATGTGATGTAGCATTCACATTCAAAGCTCACTTTCTTATTAAATTAGATAATTTTACATAAAAAAAAAAATTGCTTGGATTATCTGAATTTACAAGATAACTCTCCAAAACAAACAAACAAAAAACAAAAACAAAAACAAACAAACAAAAAAAAAACTACGTAATTTCCTAATAGGAAATCATTTAATTAATTAACAAACAGACCAAACAATATTTTAAATGTAAAATGATCTAATTAATTAATAAAAACAGAGAAACCTGGGGCCTCCTCCCAGTGAGGCATCCTGACCAGATGCCCGAGCCGCCTCATCTGGCTCCTCTCGATGTGGAGGAGCAGCGACTCTACTCTGAGCCCCTCCTGGATGACCGAGCTTCTCACCCTATCTCTAAGGGAGAGCTCAGCCGCCCTGCAGAGAAAAGTCATTTCGGCCGCTTGTATTTGCGATCTTGTTCTTTGGGATCACTACCCACAGCTCGTGACCATAGGTAGATCAACCGGTAAATCGAGAGCTCTTCCTTTTAGCTCAGCTCCTTCTTCACCACGACAGACTGATGCAGAGTCCACATCACTGCACATCACCGCATTAATACTTAATTAAATCATAAAAACAGAGAAATAAAAAAACATAAAAAAAAAAGCCCAGAAATGATTTCTTAAGTAGAATCATCTTGTTAAATAAATAAATAAATTTCTTTTTCAATTGCAATTTTTTCAAGTAATTGCAATACGTCTTTATATTTTTACATTTTAGGTTGCATATTTATGATAAACAGGAGAAGTAACTAAATGAAATACCAGAAGTAAATTCAGTGGTTTCTTTAGAAAATATGAGTACTGATTGTGGTTGATCTCCGCCACACTCTGCTTCTCTCTTTATTGTAGACACATTTATTGCACGCTGTCAGACAAGCTAAGGCCCTCCTTTGAAGGACACAGGTCAAATTAATTCAGAGAGGACATCTATGACAGTTTGCTTTGATGTAATCCTCAGTGTGTGTGTCAACACACTCCAAAGAGACGCCATGTTTATGAATACGGTTGTGTGTGTGCGTTTTCATCTGCAGAGTCTCTGCAGACTCCTCGAGTTGCAGCCTGCCTGAGGTGATAAGCAGCTGATGAAAGCCACAGAGAGACAGAAAGACAACAAGAAGGGAAACAGTGTATGCCTGAGTGTTTCCTACCTGCGTCTGCTGTGTGCTGTTGGGGGGAAGAGGGTTGGAGACCATTGGTCCAAAGATGTCGAGCTCATTGCCAGCGGGTACCGCCTGATCTGAGGTCTTTCCTTCTCCGTCTGGGGCATCTGAGAAAGACAAAAGGAGGATTTGGCTCATTAGTTTAGAATGGGGTTGTGTCAGGTACATCCCCAAAAAAGTAAAGTCTGGAAATCAGAAAAGGGTATGAAAAAAACAAAGTATAAGAAAATGATCAGAAGGGCAGCAGCTTCTTATTCACTTGTTAGAGAAGGGAGGTGAGCAGCACCTGAACTAACACACAGTATGAGCTGATATCAGCAGCAGGTGTCTGAAACAGATTGATTACCATCAGAAATTATCTAAGTTGTTACTGAAAATCATTTAATGAATCACTGACCTTGCAATAAAAAACAGATAGCTCTTTCCCAGTGATCAGTCATGACATATGTGGTATTAATGGATTCCTTGTCATTTCAGGATTGTGAAGATACAACCGACATCATGTTATCTGAAAAACTAAATCTAACAAACCCCAAGGTCTGTAATGTTGGTAACAAATGACCTGCCATCATTTTTTAAATTAAAAAAATAAAGCCGGAGGAGAATTTTTCAACTTTAAGTTGATGACAGTGACTGATGAATAAGTCAGAGTTTGATTATTATCTCACCTGCTGTTGGTTTTAAAAACAGAAAAAAAATCTGTCTCATAATTATCACTGAATTACTTTGGGGCGGCAGTGGCTTAGGTGGTAGAGCGGGTCGTAAAATAATTGGAAGGTTGGCGGTTCAATTCCCACTCCCCCCAGTCATCTGTTGTTGTGATCTTGGGCAAAACACTTCACATTCCTTGCCTCCAGTGTTGGCATCACTGGTGTATGAATATGGATATGAATGTTCGGTGATGGTCGGAGAGGCCATGGGAGCAGATTGGCAGCCACGTTTCCGTCAGCCTGCCCAGGGCAGCTGTGGCTACACATGTAGCTTAGCATCACCAGGTATGAGTGAGGAGTGGATGAATAATGGATACAATGTAAAGCGCTCTGGGTGCCTTGAAAAGCGCTATATAAATCTAATTCATTATTATTATAATTATTATTATTACTTCATTAAGTGCATTAAAAAAGGGAGTGACGTGAATCAGAAAGCTGTCCAGCCTGCGTGTTTTAAGATACAAGAGTACAAGAAGTTTACAGTCAGATTAATACAAAACACAGCTTTGCACCACTATAACCTCGCTGAGCACCTTCACGCGCTTTAAGATCAGTGGACCAGCTGCTCTTGATGGTGCTGAGAACAAAGCGTAAGCTCTGAGGACATCCGGCATTTGCTGTTGCTGGTTCCAGACTGTGGAACAATCTGCCTCTGCTTATCAGACAGGCCTCCTCATAGCCTGATTTAAATTCTCATCTTAAAACTCATATTCTCATTGGCCTTTTCACACTCTTAAAATGTTGACATTTTGCTTCTGTTTTTATATTTTAACTTGTCTTATTTATTTAATTTTGACTGATTTTTTCCCTTTGTGCTTTTAGCCTTTTATATAGTACTTTGGTTGTATGTAGTTAAAAGTGCTTATAAATAATGTTGGATTGGATTGGAAAATACGATTCATTAGTTTGTTGGTGTAGCCTACAAAATGGCTTATTGCATAACAATCCTATATAGTGAACCTTTTAGTACCACTTTAACATTGTAACATCAGTATTAGCAAAGCTTATCACCATGAACCACATGGTTCTCAGTTTCAGACACAGCAGCAGCAGCACGTCCATCATCATGTCCAGATGATCTCTGTGGATGTGAGACAAGCCAAGCTCATGGAGGAAGCTATGTTATTCAGCTGACAATCAATCATCTGCAGCCGATTCAAACTAAATAATCTCAGTAACACTTCCATTAAGTTTTATTCTATTTTATGTTATTCTATAAGCAGGTTAAGATAATCTTGTATCTAGCTTGTCCTCCTTGGGGCAGAGAGAGAGACGGGAAACACAAGTGAAGAAATGGAAAGGTTGCTCTAAAGGTAGTGAAGAGGTTTCAGGAGAGGAAAGAAGAGGAACAGGGAGACAGTATTATTTAAAATAATCCCAATTGCTGTTGGTCTAAAAATCAGTGTACATGAACAAGCCTTTTTTGTTTTGGTCACATTAATACTAAATGTTGCTTATTTCTTCCTTCCTATATCATTAATTTCCACCAAAGACACAGAAAGTCATCATACAACAACTGACAAATACTGTCAAGTGCAGTATATAAGAAATCAAAGTACAACCAAACTGACATGACAACCGGTATTAATGAAGGAGCTCTCCTGGTCTCCTCACATTGCCATCGTCTTTGAAAAACAGCACTTAAACGGACCACAACTTTTCTGTCAACCTAGGAGCTCTTTCCTCTTTAGCAGCCCCACCTTATTCTGAGGTTCCCCAGGGGTCTGTATTGGGGCTATTGCTGTTTGTTTTATACATGCTGCCACTAGGTTCTATCTAGTAAGCAAAACATATTATTTCATTGTTTTATTTTTCATTGACATTCAGGCTTATGCTAGTTAAACTAAGCAGTAGTATCACTGCTTAGCTTGTGCTGACACCCTTACTAAATATTCTGGTAGATGTTAAAACCTGGATGAGGTTAAATTTCTAATTCTTAACAAAAAAGAAGATGCTAAACAGCTTTTAGAAATCTTAACTCATTTGTATTTTATTTTCTTCACTATTTTATGATTGTTGGTGGAACTGCTTCTTGCCTCCTGTTGTGGAGGATGGTAATCAGCATCCTCCATGGGGTCATCAGTGTCTGACAGCTACCCCCCCCCCCTCACTATTTCAAGTGGTTGTGACAGAGTTTAAAACTCTGGAAATTATATAATTAGAAAAATAAATAAATAAAAAGTTATATATTGTACATTCATTATAAACTATTGTAAACTAATGTTTCGTAACCAAATCTTCCCAAACAAAATTTCACTCAGCCTTTTTAGGCTAACACTGAGCTAACATTTTTACATCTGTTTTTAGCAAAGCAAAGTCCCAACGTCCACATATGTGGATCTCAAGATTAGCAGCATACTAGGTGTTAACTGTTATAAACTTTGTCAAATTTGCATTCTGTATTGAACAAACACAAATATGCATAACTTAGCTAGAATCAACAATTAAATCTTATTAGATTTTTCACCGTGTCAACGTTTTGGCTGGATCTGCCTGACTTTTCAGAGGTGTTGGCTGCCATCTTGAAATTATTATATTGTTTTCTTTTTTCTCTTCTGACACCACCAGATGGCTGTATAAGGATTCACGTATGTGTACCGGTTTCTGTTACAAAAACTTACTGATTATTATGGTGCAGATAACCTGAAATGTGCTGTCCACATATGTGGACACCAGGTTTTAGAAGGCTAGAGCTGCTGAGACAAATTTCCCTAATTATGGGGCAAATAAAGTCTTATCTTACATTTATTTCAACAGTGTTGGTTTAATTTGATGTACTTTTTAACGCACAGTTGAGTCTGAAGGATAATTTAAAAATAAAGAAATAGATAAATCTTCTATTGTAAAACAGGAACTTTGCAGCCAGTAATGGGATGGCTTGTTCTGTCACTTGCAATATTTTAATATTTTTAATGTTATTGTGTATTTATCCAATTTAATCATAAACTTTTTAAACTACAGCCTCACTTTGGAGATACGGTGTTGTTCCCACTGAGCTGAAGAAGAAACTCTGAAAAGTACACAATGTTCTATCATCTGAGAGACAAAGAGGGAAATTGTAATTGGGAGGCAGAAATGACAGAGGAAAGGCAGTGTGTGTGAAAGAAAAAAAACTGAGCGAACTGCCTGAGTGTGAGAGTGTGAGAGCAGCGGAGGTCATTTATATAACCACGGTGATGAAACATCCATAATTTAGCTCTTTTAAAGTGTGAACAAGACTGAGCTTCTTCTGCCAGACAGCAGGGTACAAGGAAAGGCATTTAAAGAGAGAAGGCCACAGAGATCACTCCACAACCTTTCAAGCCACTTATTAAAACTCATTTTCAAAGAATTACTTTGAATGCGACATCTTCTGTCCTAATATTTAAGCTATTGATTCTTGCCCTTTATCTATTTCGTGAATCCGTCACATCATTTATGAGCTTAACTCTTCATTTGACAGTTGAATTCCTCTGAAAACTAAAGAAACATAACTTAAACAATAACGTGTACACTGTACATGATTATTACATGTCAGAACTGGCATGTTTGAATCCCGCTGCGGCACAATGAAACAGAACAGTGAAAAAATGGATTCCACATGCATCAGTCCCCCTCTTACCACTCTAATCCCACCTCTCTCATCAGAACCTCTTACAGCCATTACCATAGAAATGAGCTGTGGGGAGAATAGGGCCCATCATTCTCACCACCACCATCTCAGGCCATGTGCCCGCCATCCCTTATTATGGGATGGAGCCACTTCTTAAGAGCACTCTCAACTTTACCATGGAAACAAAACAATGGTTCCAACAGGGGGTGTGTTTTTGCCCCAAATGCACAGAAACACACAGAGAGTTCATACAGAGCCCCCCAGAGTCTCTACAGAACACTGTGACCTCATTCAGGAGGCAGCTGACACATTAAGGACCCCCCCCCCCCCCCCCCCCCCCCCCCCCAAAAAAAAGAAAGGTTAAAATATGTGACTTAATTAAGCCCTGACGTGAATCTGTCAAGATATCAACCAAATCAAGATGCTTGCTGGCTTCCTTTTGCTTCCAGAGGCATGGAAACTCAGACTCAAACACCAGCTACAAGCAGGGCATGAAATTTATTTTGACCTTTCCCCTGTGACTTATTCAGGGAGTCCAGAAAGGCAGTATAAGCCCAGCTTGTGACCACAACCATTTTCAGCTGGTAGAGTGGAAGAGGGACATAAAACATGTGGTGTGTTTGTTTATGGGAGATAACGCAGGTAGGACGCCACGTCTCGCTGCAAACCTAAAATCAAACGTTGGTTAGAAAATACATTCATTTATATGCTGATGTTGGTGTTTTGAAGCAGCTCAAAACATTATTTATGGATAGCGAAATGATTCTGGGCTGCACAAAAACAAGCATTATTTTGTATTTTTGAGCTCTCTGTGATGTGAGAGCAGTTAGATTTGTTGTTCAGCTGACATCAAGGCAGCTTAACATAAAACTGTAGAATCTTCATAATCAAGGCTAGCTGAGCCCTGAGGGAAATGGTGCATATTTGTATGATGTTGTCCTAGCTTAACTAGTTTGATCTGGCTTAGGAGCATGGGATGGTTTAAAGCAGTGGTTCTCAAAGTGTGTGTGTGTGTTTGTAGAAAAGAGGGGTGGGCATCTGAAGCCACTTGGGGACTTGTCATCCTGAACACAAAGAGAAGCCTGTTGATTACTTCAGAAGTAAACTACTCAACTGTCGTATATAGCAGAGTTGCACCATCCATCTCATTGAAAGCTCAACTCACCTGAAGTAGTTTGCAGAGTTTCCTGGTTTAAAATCCTCACCCTATAGCAGAGGAAATGATGATTCCCTCTGCCACTGATAGTATGGTTTTAACTATACATATATATGGAGGAGAAGCAGAGTACTAAAAACTTAATGTCCGTCGGGAAACACACACACCTGAACACACTCGTCATTGTCGTCATTTCTGAGGCAAATTACTGCATAAAAGTTTATATAATCTGTCACAAACTCAGTCATGGCGTTAATGCCATCTCCATGCGGTTCACAGAGGACATTCCAGTCTGTGGCCTCAAAGCCTCCTCTCAGGTCATCTTCTGCTTCATTAGACCAGGTTGTATTGGTCTGTGTGATGACTGGTCACTGCTGAACAATGGGCTTGTAGTGGAGGTGAGACGAACCAGATTACGGTCTGATCTTCCTAAAGGAGGCAGGGCAGAGGAGTTAGATGCATTTTTAAGATTTGCATAAGTCCAACATGTTATTTTCTCTGGTGGAGCCATTGACAAACTGCTGGCATTGTTGGTAATGCTGCAGAGAGGGAGACATTGTTGAATCGATTTAAATCAATGTGACACGTGCGATTTGTAATGGACCGGTCCATCCCCTTAATATGTCCTCACAGCACATGTACAGGCGCCAAACAACAGATAAACCAAGAAGGCGGCAGCTAGTCTTTCAGCCACTGTAACTGAGCGTGAGATTTACTCATCGGGTTTAAAGGCTAGCGTTTGGAAACATTTTGGTTTTTATAGACATGACGAAGGAACAAGGCGTGGACAAGACTTACTCCATATGTAAACTGTTTAAAGCCAAAACAAAATATAGTAGTAATACTATAAACATGCAGCAGCACCTCATGTCACAGGAGGACAAGAAGCCGCCTGTGTTGACGGTTTGACATCGTTGTCAGAATAACATACTATATATGTCTGTCGGTTTAGACTACTTTATCAAAACGGCATAGCTATGTATTGTTCTTTTATAGATGGGCGACAACGATATTTAATATTTTATTTGACAATAGTTATTTCAAAGTTAATCATTACACGTTCAGTCTCACTTCAGCTTTCTACATCTTAAAACAGCGCAGACACATTCGAGTCCAGGACTAGTTCATGCAGCCATGTCTCTGTGAAGCACATTTTACTGCAACTCGAGCTCCTCCATTTTGTTAGCTCGCTGTCTTACGTTACCCATAAGAACGGTTGGAAGAAACAGTGAATCTCCTCTGTTTTTCTCTCTGCCTCGCTCCTGCCCTGCATCCTCTTTGATCCTTTCCAACTTGTTTGGGATTTGGAGTTATTGTGCTGCATATTTTAGTTTTGGATAGCTTAATCAGGTTATTTTAATGGTGCTCTTCCGTTGATATGTAAACTCAAAACAAGTCTTGAAAGAGTCCAAAGTACATGGAGAAATCAGTTGAGCAGCACAGCCTCCGAACCAGCGTAAAAAAATACTTAAAATAAGAATAAAAAAATCATATTTAATTATTTAATCTAATATATTAAATTAAATATAACAAACACGTTACAAACTAAATTAAAATTAAATTAAATTAAAATTCTGAATCTTGTTTTTTAAATTCACTGCTGCACAGCCTGATAAGCTGATTAAACGTGTCCTTGCAGGAACACACAGAAGCAGCCATGACATACATGAAACAAGCCAAGAGAAGGAGAGATTGACTGACAGCTGCAGTGTGCCGTTACTTTAGTTATCGAGTAATAGAGGGATGGGTGGAGGGGTTGCTGAAGGCACACCGCCACGTATTTGACTTATTGATTATGTGTGAAATCTCATCCACCCGATATAGCTGCAAGGTGTGTAGCACTGGTTATTTATAGCATGGCCTCAACTCCCCCATCACCACCCCCATGCTGCAGTGGGGATTTTTTGATCAATGCCGTGTCCACCGGCTCCTTCCTCTGTCAGCACGGTTTCCACTCAGCTCAGTCTAACACAACAGAGGTGCGTATCAGGGAAACAGGGTGATTGCATATTACAAATTCATGATGAAAACCCTGAAGCGAGCCTCTCCACTCGCTCTGTGTTTTTTGTCATTTAGGATTAAGGTCAACAAGCATGGAGCACAATGTCCTGGCGGTTAGTGGGTTCGAGACACAAACCATGTAACCAAAATGTCACAGGTTTGAATCCAGCGCGTGACATTTGTTGAATGTCATATCCTCGGTGCATTCAATCTTTTTAGCTATTGTGCTGCAGCATTCTTTAAAAAAACACACACTATTAAAATGCATGTATGCAGGAGACAGAGAACACTCAGTTCTTCATGTTAACAGATATCTGAGAGTTTGTTAAACGTCACTGTTTGATGACGACATGCTGTGTTGGGTTGAAGCCAGAAAAAGTCACAGTTTAAAGACACCAGATCCTTTTTGTAACAGTCCTAAAACTAAAACTGTAGAAGAGAAATATAAAAACATGGACAATTAACAGCACAAGCAGAAAATAGAAGTATCAACAGAAACGTTTTAAACTTAAGTTCTAGTGAGGGGCTTTAGCATCGATGCTACTGTAAACTAGAACTTTGTAGACAGGAGGATGTTGTACACTTTGCTACATTAAAGGCAAAATAAGTAGCATTGACACCTAGTGTTTCAAATCAGAACTGCAGTCGAAAGAGAAAAACACGGAGAGCGTTCTTCCCCCTCCCCCTCGTAGAGTTTTATGTAGGTTGCCGGTTTGTAAGAGGACGGTTCTTTTATACAGTCTATGAAGGACGGAGAACATAGCGCCAGCAAACATCATGATGAGGAGCGAAGATGATTCACACACATAGTAAGTTCCTATGCTTTGCAATGCTAGTGCTAATTTCACGCGCTAATTTACATTAGCATAAAATAGAGTGTAAACAAAAGCTGCATTAATCAACAAATGCCACGCAGTGGCTGTTTTCCTTTGTCTCACTTAATAAAGTAATTTCATAGTAATTTCATAAGTTTATAAGGACAAACCCAGTATTTACTTGGCCCAAACATCATTACATTTGTTGTTATAAACTAACAGGCCACCAATTTACTCCACTAATATATCCATAAAGTCACAAATTCATTTAATGAGTGCCGAGAAATAAATTATACTAAAATCTTTGTAAATCAAGATAAACTTTTCGGTATGTATTGTACATTATTGGAAAGCCTGATTAGTCAACATTGACAACGATATATAACTCGTAAGAATTATTCTTCTGTGGAATGAGTAACACAGCTAAATGTGTAGGATTAATTTGCTCTCTCCAGAAAGTGCAAACTGCTGCTGCAGCTTTCCTAACTAGATAAAGTCAGGCTGTACTAACTTGGTTACTATAACAAAGACCTACAAATATTTGGATTGCGAGTCTAAATAGGAGTGAGGTTTACACTGTATCTTGCTTTAAGGTTTCTGAGGCCTTTTGCATCACTTTATGGTAAAATCTTTGCTCAAAATGCTCTTGTACACAATGTGATCCTTGTCATTGATACATTACAATAATGCTGACATATCACATGGTAATAAACGTTTGGAGTTTTTTTTTTTTTAACATTTGTTAAAGGGTCAAATAAAGACTTTAGGTTAAAAAGAATCCCCCCGTTCTATTTCCTTTGATCGGGCTTTAAAGGGTTAATGTCTAATGTTCTTGCAGTTTTACATGATGTGAACATTTTAAAGCTCAGTTTCAAGAACGTGGTTCAGTCATGCCAGTTTTTTGTGATTTGACATTAATGGAATGGATTACGTCGACTGACATGTGATCGTCTCGTATTGATTTCTGGATCCTGAATCAGATCCAAACGGTACTAACAGAATTTCTAATACTAGCAAACATTAAATCATTCGCTATTAAAGTAATATAATATTGTATTATGAACATTTACATTCCCACTAATCAGCATCATTTAATGTCTAATTAGAGACGTAAATCTTTCCCAGTTTTGCTGTTTTTAGTTGGATTAAAGAGAAATGATTTGCAAGCAGATTCCAGAGTCCCATCGAATGACTGCTACTTTCTTCCAGGCATGAGTATAGGTACTTATTTTGATTTGTGGAAAGTAACAGCAGGAGGAAATAATGTTTTGTTTTAAATTACAGCTTTTACCAAACTAGAATCAGAGCCCTGCACCAAGGAGAAGGAATTCATTTACCACCAGCCTGCTGGAGTGGATGGGGTGCTAACTTCAGTCTGCACCATGACGAGAGGTCCAATTATCCCAAATATGTGAAACAACTTGAGAGTACTACGTCAGGGTTTCAATGGCTGTACAGGGACCAGATAAAAAAAAACACTGAATCTCTGATGTTTCCCCATATGACAAGTTCACTCGTAGTTTCTTCTACACATCTTTGATGCTCAGTTCCAGTCTTGAAAGTGCTTATTTGCTTCCATTTGATGCTTCTGAGTGTTGCTTTATTAACGTATATTGTTCAGTCAATAGCACACGCTCTTGCTCTTTGCTGACTCAGAAGCATCTAATGACCTCTTGCATCTTTTTTCTTTTATACTCTAAATACCAAAGCCACAGAACTGTAAGGAGCTTAATTTCTTTCCCCTCTTAAAAAGGTTCTCTAGCTCTGCAGCTGGTGTATGTGTGCATGATATTCAGACTTGCTCCTGTTCTAAATCAGCCCCTGAAAACATTTCATCTGGTAGATCTAAGACAAAACTGGCAAAAGATGTAAATGGTGCATTCAAAGATTTATAAACTGATCTCCACTTAATGCTATGAAGGCTTCCGGGCAGCTTTTACTGCTAAACTAGTAAATCCATGATGACTTTCCCCTACTTGGATCA
The DNA here is from genome assembly GCF_017639745.1 of Melanotaenia boesemani. NCBI lineage: Eukaryota > Metazoa > Chordata > Actinopteri > Atheriniformes > Melanotaeniidae > Melanotaenia > Melanotaenia boesemani. The sequence continues at coordinate 5,796,692 of NC_055697.1, forward strand.
TTCAGTCATAGTTAAACATTTTACCTCTGGACGCATACCTGTACGAAGTCATGAATGCAGGATGCAGAGCTGGTATAATAAGTCTTAAATAAAGCAAAATGGCATTAAACTCCTATTGACGTTGGCCAAAATGACTAAACCGACAATTATTACAATAAAAATCTGACCAGGTTACTACTATTCATTCAACATGCAGTGTTTCCCCTAAAAATATTTTATAGTCAACTGGCTGCTGCAAACGATTGCCTGCTATCGTCGGCCAACTACCGACCCACCCACCACCCTGATGCCAAAAACCTCGGGGAAACACGGACATGACTGGTCATTTAGCAGACATTTAGAAACAGTTTGAGAAACTATTACGTGACCAGAGGGTGTTTTTAGTTGCTCGTGTCTTACCTAATCCCAGCAGGTCAACAGCCGGCTCTGAGCTTTTCTTGGGGCTGGCTCTGCACTCTGACTGCTGAGGAAGACAAAGACAAATCAGAGATAGATAAAAGCAGATCATATTTTATGTGATCTTAAAGTCATGTTGCAATCCTTCAAATCAGGCCTGAAAAACCTTTGGAGCAGAGGATCTCCGGTTGTCAGCAAATACATGAAAACATAACTGAAATCATAAAAGACTGAAAGGGATTTGTATGTTTCTCTCTCTACACTGCCAAATAACAAACGATTCATTAAATCTGCAGGAATTTCACTTAATAACGGGAAAATTCTCAGATTCCTCAGGAGTGAAATACACTGATGCCTGGTATGAACATGAGGAAGGGATGACTGGTGAACCTTTGCCAAGCACTACAGTATACTCTAAATGCAACAACAAACTTTACTGTGCAAAACGTTTTATGTTAACCTCTTCTAGAGGCAGCACAAACTTCTCTAAACTTGGAGGCATGTGAAATAGACCATTCAGTGGAAGTGTTTATTGTAGTCTGATGAGTCAGAACTCCAGATCTGTTTTCTGGAAGTGTGCTTCAGCACAATGACAGAAAGGACTGTCCTCAGTGACACAAAAGCCAGGTTCTGTGGCAGTATTCTTAGCATAGTACTCTTGGTGTCATAGATTCAACAAGGTCTTGGAAACATTCCTCAGAGGTTTTTCTCCATATTGACATGACAGCATCACACAGTTGCTGCAGGTTTGTCGGCTGCATCCATGATGAGAATCTCTCGTTCCACCACATCCCAAAGCTGCTCTACTGGACTGAGATCTGGTGACTTTGGAAGCCGTTGGAGAACAGAGAACTCATCGTCATGTCCTAGAAAGCAGGTGGAGATGATCTGAGCTTTGTGACATGGTGCATTATCCTGCTGGAAGTAGCATCAGAAGATGCTACACTGTGGTCATAAATGTGGAGCAGAAATGGAGACTCATCAGACCAGCAACATTTCTCCATCTTCTGTTGTCCAGTGCTGGTGAGTGTGTGTGAATTGTAGCCTCAGTTTCCTGTTCTTAGCTGACAGGAAACACCCGGTTGGTCTTCTGCTGCTGTAGCCCATCTGCTTCAAGGTTGGACGTGTTGTGTGTTCAGAGATGCTGTTCTGCATATCTTGGTTGGAACCAGCGCTAATTAGACTTCCTGTTGCCTTTCTATCATCTCCAACCAGTCAGACAACAGCAAGATATTTCGGTCCAGACAACTGCTGCAAACTGGATATTTTGTCTTACATTCTCTGTAAACGGTGTAAACAGTTGTGTGTGTTGTATGTGTGAAAATCCCAGTAAATCAGCAGTTTCGGCATTTAAAGTTAAGAAACTTTAAATGCCATGTTCAAAGTCACTTAAATTCTCTTTCTTCCTCATTCTGATGCTCAGATTGAACTTCAGCGACTCTACATGACTAGACGTGTTAAGTTGCTGCCATGTGATTGGCTGATTAGATATTTGTGTTAAAAAACAGATAAACAGGTGGACCTAATAAAGTGGCCTGAGAGTGCACTGTGACATATTATGAAAATATTTGCTGCTTTCAGACCTCAGAGCATTTTCTTTTCCAAAAACATCCACATATTTTATAACAAAACAACACAAAACCATATTCTTCAGAGAGAGCAAAGATGCTGAAGAAGAGCGCATGAGTGCTGAACTGCTCTGCCTGCAGTCCTGACCTGCCCCCAAAGAAGAATATAGGAAGGATTGTAAAACATAAATTGTGACTTTAAAAAAATTACTGCAATACTGCAGCAACAATGCAGGTAGAATGAGACAAAGCAGTTTTGTGTTTTCAGAACGAGTTTTAGAGGTAAGAACTTAAAATGGTAAAAGTTTTACTGTCTTAGAGTTTTGGGAATGTGCTGCAAGCCTGAAATGACGAAATGGATGTAATAAAGTGCCGTTTGGATAAGTAGTACATTAAAGATATTCACATTACACATGCTTGAGTAAAGTTCATTATGGGACATTTACAAACAAAGAAGTTGGTATCCTCGGTCACCCCGCTAATTCGATTGAAATGACTGGTTCTATTACATTACAGCGGAGACAATGCACGGTAGTAAACTGCAAATATGATGGATATAAACAGCCAGTTCTGAACTACTGTCCTGACATCCAGCTGTTAGTGGCTGTTTTCCAGAAGTGTAGCAATGCATCAGCTAAACAAAGAAATAAAGAAGACTGCTGGTGGATTTAAATCCTGTGTTCATGGGAGGGAGCTGTAAACACTGACAGAGAGTGATATACATCATTGTACGTCGCTGTTTAGTCCACTTCTGTTACACACCTACAGAGAAATATCATCCCTAACTGGATGCTTTCTATTTGTATCAGCTGTTTACACTAAGAAGGCAGCATACGATGAGTTTTTCAATGAAAGCTAAAGTTAAAGAAAGAAAGAAAGAAAGAAAGAAAGAAAGAAAGAAAGAAAGAAAGAAAGAAAGAAAGAAAGAAAGAAAGAAAGAAAGAAAGAAAGAAAGAAAGAAAGAAAGAAAGAAAGAAAGAAAGAAAGAAAGAATATAGGATGGAGGGTGATATGGGAAAGTGGAGAGGGAAGGACAGAGATAGACTGAGACTGGATAGAAAACTGTGGTTGGGGGAAGAGAAGGTATGAAAGGTTAACACATGGGCCACGAGGGATCTACAGCGCTGTTAACAAACCCAATTTCCACCGCAACAAAAGATCGATGGGCCACATTAGACTCAATGTCATTTCAATCCGAGGCAATGAAAACAATTACCGTGTCCACTCCTAATCAACAATGCATTGGCTGTGAATTGATGTGTTGCGACTTGAACAATGGCAGCATGAATCGCAGCGGGAAGGTCGTTTGTGATCAGTGGTAAATGCTTTGGTGTTGCTATCTTGCCGCAGATACAGTCAACCTGACATAAAGGGTTGAAACTTATGTTCGAATTATTCAATTTAATCGATTCTTCGTTTAACAAGAAAAAAATCTAATAAAAAGTTACGTTTAACGCATTACTTCCGGTCTGTATAGCCTACTTTGGTATTACCTGCAGGTAAATGAGAAGCTAGCTTGTTTGCTGATGGCAACAGTAAGTGATGGAGTCAGCAGAGCAAAGAGAAAAGCGACGGAGCAAAGGAAAATATAACAGCCAGAGAAAATATAAAAAAGTGCCAAGGGTGGGATCATTTCAAACTCAAACCAAATGAAAAAAAAGTACAGTGCATTCACTCTGAGACTGAGCTAGCCTTCCACAATGAAACGACTTCTGTGTTGCAGCATCTGCGCAGAAAGCACCAGACACTTCAGGCACGGGGGTGGACTCTAGTCAAAGTACGTGACTGAGCGATAAAATGAAGATAAAGAGAAGAGACAGCTGTGTTACTTAAGGCTGTATGGTAATAGCCAGCCAGTGAGTCAAGGTAACGCTAATTTTACGACGTCATGTAATGTTAGAAAACCTTTATCATTTTACATGTGGGCAACGGAATTTAACCCTTTAAAATCAGATGCTTCAACCGGCTGCAGAACATAACACATTTTCTCTGAAATGCTGTAACCCTTTAACCGCTATCAACGTAACTTCGATGGATTTTGAAAGCTAAGAAGTGGAGCTTTGCAATGATGCACAGCACCGCTGCCACTGCAGCTGCATCCAGTTTAAAGGGTTTTCCGTATCCTAGAAAATGAATAAAAGTGTGAGAGAGCAGCATGAAATGGATTCAACAAGTTGTTGTGTTGAATAAAGTACAGCAGGGTTGATTACAACGATTTATCGTGGCAGATTTATCGATTTTTAAAATAATCCATAGCCACAGCCCTACGAACGTGGAAGGAGAAGTTATGTGGGAATTTGAAGTTAAGGAAAAGAGGGGATAAGAGTAAGACATAGACTAAAACATTTGTCAAATCAAGTCAAAGAATGGAAAATTCGTTGCAGATGGTCCGTAAACATAATTATAGAAAATTAAAAGGGACTTATTAGAGGTGAAAATGAAGTCTACGATATGAACAGAGCTGCACATACGGAGAATATTAGCGAGGCTAGAGAATTTTGGATTCTGATTTCCAACTTTCATGCAATAAACTAACTTATCAAAACCTTTCATATCATTTCAACTCATGCACTCTCGCCTCCTGTCATGAGAAAATAAGACTGGAGAAAGGATTATAACAGTGATCCCTGAGAAAATTGACTAAATAATAAATAAAAAATTGATGTGAGTGAAGAACTTAAACGGTCCTTACAGCTAATATTTATTATATTCTTTAAATCCAGCATTGACAGTTTTCATCTTTACCTTGCTGATAGTGATTTATATATTATTAATCAAGAAGGTTTTTAGTTTTTCTTGTTACATGTTCCAGTGGACAAAAAGTGGCTCCTTTACCCTCAGTGAGGAGAGCTGATCACCGTTCTACAGAATGACATCAATATTCTAACAATTTGAAAACAGTACAAAATTAATCACTCATGATATAAAAAAAATTAAAAATTAAAAAATTAAAAATTCAGTTTGAACTCAAACTAGTCAACTTTCATCCATAATTGGCCCCAAAAAAAACCCGAAAGAAAACAGTCCATTGTGCACCTGTCCATTTGATTTCATTGTCCATTTCCAGAGAGCTTGCGGTGTTACAAAACTAATATTGCATAGCCTGTCAGTGCTACATCCCATGCAGCTGCTGAAAATAAAGGAAAATCTACATCTCACCCTTGATGTAAAGCTTGAACACTGCTGCATGTGCAGAAGAACAGACGTACAGGTTGGATTTTCTTATTATGAAATGGCCATCTTTTGTGATTAATATCTGAAGAGACACCAGCAGACAGACGGACAGAGACAGTCTGTCTTATTTGAAGAGAAGCTGCATGCAGTTGGAGAGAAGGCCAGCAATCAATAACCAACCCCTCAAACAGGTGAACGGGGCTTTGGCTTGATGGCGATGGCAGTTTGAATCAAAGGCATGGTGTAAACAATGTCAAATCAGATTCCTGTAAAAAGCAAAAACCATCATGTGGTGGCTGTTATGCTGAACATTTGAGTCTGGCCACTGGCTGCTGTAAGGTCTTCTATGACATAATCAAGAGACTTGAGTATAATTGTTTTAGTTTGCTGTATAAGGTTTGTTTATGCAGGCATCCTGCATCACTGCTAATATATATATATATTTTTTTTTTATCAAAACTTTGCACAAAAAGTAAGGAAATCTGTGTTTGGTGGATTATTTTGTTGTAACATTGCTTTTTGGTGATATCTTATACTGATGAAAACTGTTATAAATGGTGCCAATTCTGTAAAGAAAATACATTTGTGGGAGGAGCAGGAGTATGTGGGTTGCGCCCATGATTAATTTGCCAAATATTTGCCAGTGTTTAACACTGTCTGGCACCAACAGAAGCCCAAGCTGATCCCACAAGTGTTTAATGGGGTTTAGGTCTAGACTGCGGGCCAGCCATTCCATCCTCTGGAGGTAGTCTGTGATAAACGGCATTCTGTAGGAGCCAGCGTTGTCAGACTGGAGATATGAGATCAACACCAGTTCCAGAATATCATCTGTCTGCATTGACATTTCCTCCAATGATGACAAGCCTTGTTCTTCCAGTGAGGAAGATTCTGCCCCACACCATAACACTGCCTCCACCAGCAGCTGTTACCCTATTAGTAAAGTGTAATGGAAAAACTTTGATATTTTTCCTTTATTATATCTGCTTGACTTATTATGTCTGCCTAAGGGTGTGGCGTCCTATGACGCCTCCTCAGTGTCTGGGCTCTGTTCTTTGGTGCCATGGCAGCCCGGCTTGTGTGCATTGTGTGCTACTCAGGTACAAAGAACAGATCAGGCCTAGCCAGACATCTAGACTCCTGTTTATTGTTCTTTGACTTGATGAGTTCTTAGACTACTGTGTGTGTTTTACTGACTGTTGCAACTCTGATCAGAATTAAAACCATGTCTTTTTGAAACTTTGACCTCACTTCCTATTGTGTCATTGTTAAAAGATTCTTTACAATGACATAGCAACAATCAGTAAAATGTTCTCCATGTCTTCTTCTCACTTTGACCCTACAATTCAACTGCCATAGGAAGAATCTGGACTCATCGTCCCTCCACCTGTCCAGGATTCAGTGCACATGTTGTAGATGTTCCAGGACTCACTCCAAATAATGCTGCCGCTTGGTTTAGGCACCTGATTGTCAGCACCTCAGAAAGCTCAGACAGGAGTTGGCAAGTTATTTCATGGTCACAACCCACATACTCAACTTTGCTGCTCATCCCACAAATGCATTTTCTGTACAAATGTGGCTCCATTTAAAAGGGAAATAAACAGGATATTCTATTGCCAAGAAGCATCGTAACAACAAGGAAATAATCCACCAAAGACTCATTTCTTTATGTTTTTGCCAAGTTTATGTATTAAAATCTTACCAAATTTATGTCACAACCAAGCTTGAAATAAAAGGCCAGGGACTTTATATTCATTAGGTACACGAAACTAGACTGAAATCCTCCAGGTACTCATCACGTTTAAGTTAAATAAAAAAAGAAGTGATGCCATTTGGTAAAGTGTGAAGTGAGATGGTAAGCTGTGAATTTGACATTTATCTTTTGCATGGAAAATACAGAAAGCAGCTCAAACTGACATCTCAAAAGCAAAACGGCAGATTAAACATGACATTTAGTTTGTATGGACTCTGACCAGCACATGCACAACAGCAGGTCCAACAATGTTGAGGAGAGAAAATAAAACTATTGTCAATAAAGATGTTAGATGTTTGTCAAACCTTTACATGTTACAAAATGAGTGATCTAAATATTTTAAAGGTGGCATGAATAATGCACACTTATGTCGGTAGAAGGAAGTGCCAGGTAGGAGACCGAGAGGAAGACCAAAAAGGAGATTCGTGGATGTTGTGGGGGAGGACATGAAGGTAAATGGCAAAATCTAGAGTTTTAGAAATGGTTTTAATATCACAGTTGTGTCACAAAGGTCTGCGTCGAGCTCACGGGACTTCATGGTTTGGATATGTATCCTGACTTGTAACATGTGTTTAAGGCCTTATTTTTTATCATTTCTACTTTCTGTACCTAGTCAAGATCTCAATCAGAATGGACATGATGAAGATCACTATTTGAAGTTAACCTCAAACCCTTAAAACTCCAAGCCATTTTTTACTTTTCTGGTCTGCCTGTTTAGTTTATTTAAATGCAAAAATGTATGTAGAAGCTCAACCCTGTTAATCTAAGTTAAAATCCAGACATTATTTTTCAGGACAGCCTCCGTCAGATAATGAGACTAAAATTATGTAAATTGAATGTATCAATAGATATAGCAGCATGAAGGCCACCCAGAACAACAAAGCAGAATTTATTACTAACAGAACAATTCACAGTTATTTATGCTACTATTTACCTACTATCCTCACAAAACCAACTCAGCTAAGAAAGCTGCATATGGTGCAGGTGAAAGGACGTCTATCAGAGAGGAAACTGGAGCAGAAGCTGATATGAGGTGCACAGTTATACCTCCAGTTGTAAACAGTCAAATATTTCACATTTTATTTCACCTAACTGCAGTAATACAACAGCAACGGAGTGTCCAGTGTTTAAAGGGTTGAATGAGTTGCCTCCAAACAGTGTAACTCTTAGGAAACCAACGCTTCAAGTTATCATGCAAATGTAAATTTGGACAATCTCATTATGAGTCATGGCTTGAGGTCATAAAAACATGCAGAATAGGGACAATAACGTAACAACCAGCTCTGTGTTTGGCTTGACAGCACAACACAAAACTCATGCAGTCATGTTTTTATCATTAAAGAAATGTTTCTAAATTACGATCAAATCTATCTTTTAAAGACACAGAGACCATGTTACATACTTTTATTTCCGCACACCTCAACTATTGCAACAGCATTTTTACGTCTCCCCCAAAAATCTATTTTTAAACTACAAATTGTGCAGAAGAACCAAGAACAGAGAACACATTGCTCCTATTTTAACCTCTTTGCATTGGATTTTAAGATTTTACTGTTAACTGTTTTCTCACCTGCTCCTATTCTTATGTTTAGGTATAGAGATCAAAATTACATGGTCTTATACAGCAAAGCAGGGGGGTATTCCAGAAAGATGCTTAACAAAACCTGTGATTCAGCCTGTGCTTGAGGTTGCTAAATCCTGAGACATCTTAACCTGCGTCGTCAGTTCCAAAACACCAGCTATGCAGTAGCTATCACAACCCCGTGCTGGTTGAGCCAGAGTGTGCACGTCTACAGCAAACCTGTGAAAGGCATCAACCATTGAGCCCCAAAATCACGATAAAAATGACCATAAAAGGAAAACAGCTGCACGCTGTGATGCTTGGTGAAGAATTTCTAACAGTAACATGTTGGTATGTGTTATCTAATCACTAAACGTCATAAGTTTATTATATTATATGATATTATATTATATTACATTATATCCGTCTGCCCCCAAGCATACCTGGGTCCCACTGAAAGCAAACTACTAAAACATTCTTCAGACTAGTAAGAATTTCTCATCTCCAGCTTAGAAAAAATTCCTCCAGCAGCCAAAACTTTCCATATTGCTGTAGGCTCAGAGCAGAGGGGTATACCTATTTCACAGCCAATAAGACATCAGAGGGATGGTAGACAGGTTTGGGGCGACCGCAACAACCCTGCATCCCTGTAGAGGAGCTCGCGGTGAGCATCAACCTCCACCGCCCGAGGATGAGGGGCATCCCAGGGGGTTACATCATCAGAACCAACCGGGCCCAGACGACTGCAAAGTAACTGTATAAAAGTCCATCTACAGTGCCAAACCTGGAAATGGAAAACTTAAAACTGAAGATGAGAATCCATGGATACATCGGCCAAACTGTCAGTGAATGAAGACATTGCATAACAAAGTGTTTCTCTTTTCAGACAATGAAGCATGCAATGGAGAAGTAGCCAGACAAAAACTGAAATAAAAAGTACTGAAAATAGAGTTGTCTGTATATTTCTTTAAATCAAATCAAGATTTGATCACGCCTACGGTGACCTTACCCTGCCAGCGTATGTCCACAGCACATGTTTCCGCATCAACTTACCTAGATGACCACTGCACTTAGTCTAGAGCAGGAGTCTGCAACCTTTCCAATCCAAAGAGCCATTTTTCCCTCAGCCAGCTAAATAAAACTCGTTTGGAGACACAAATGATACGAGACCTTTTGAAAAACACAACTCATACTTTCTGATAAAGATTTACTCTAGGAAATTTATTGTCATTTGTAAAGAACCACTTTTTTCTAATTTTTGGTTTTAAAACAAAGAAAAACATAAAACTTTTGCAAAAGGAGAATAGACAAACTTTCTCCTGAGATGTAGATATTTGTGGAAAATTATGTAAAAAATAAAATTAAATAAAAAAAAAAAAACTTTCAAACCTAATGACAAGAAAAAAAAATGAAAATATTACTGGTACTTTTAGTGTCATGTTGTGGAAATTCAATGTTATTATTCCATGAAAAAAAAACTTAAAAATTGTTAAAAACAAAACAAAAGAAAACAAAAAAAGAATTTGTTATTAAATTTATATTTAAAAACATTAGAAAGGTCTTTAGCATTTTTAGCCATGTATTAAGAGCCATGTGGAAGGTCCAGCGAGCCATTTGCAGGTCCGGAGCCGCAGGTTGCACACCCCTGGTCTAGGTTAGCATAGCCAGCTAAACCAGTAAACCACTTTTTTAAATATCCCCCAGATACTGAATGTATGGAAAAATACAGAACTGTGAGCAAAACAGCACTAAATTCCCACCACGGACACTTAACCTTTATTTATATTCTAAAAGTAAATAACAATAAGTCACTGTGAAAGTTTACTTTACTGGAGCTTGGTGGGATTTTTTGCAGCTGCTTAATATCAGCAGACTTCCATTTGGCCACTTGTGGTTTTATCATGACTCCCTCAGGATTTCAAAGCTGACTCTTGAGTGGAATAAAAAATTGTGAGTCTAGTTTGGTATGAAACTTTTTATCAATGAATCCTGCAGAGATTCATCAAATTTAGTCACACAAATGAAAAGCCATTAAAAAAATCCAGTTTAAACTAATAAATGTAATAAAACTGAAGAGAATCAGGTGTCAATAATGGCATGTGTGAGCTGTTAAAGACAAACTGTGTATTCATCATATTGTTAATAAAGTTTATATAATGTTATTAATTAATATATATATATATATATTTAATAATAACACTTTTACAGTTTTGGCTGCAGCAGTAAAAACTATAAAACATCTGAAGTTGAGGCCGCGCTGCAGAGAGAGGATCGTCTTCTTGGGATGGAAGCCACCATTTTAACTCTATAAAAGAGGCTAATAAAAGTGCAGGCTGGAAGCACAAGTGATGCTGAAGATGTGGAGTCAGAGAAGAAAAGCCAGAGTGTTTACCATGGAAGAGAGGGAGGGAGAAGGAGGTCAATCAGTGGGGGAGGAAAGATGAGAAGTCATTAGGAGATAGGGGTGTGTTAGATGTGAAGGGAGGAAAAGCAAAGAGAAGGACGGGAGGGAAGATTGATGACAAAAAGTGAAGGGAGGATGAAAAAGGATGGACTGAGTGTGGGAAAGCAGGAGGGTGGACCCCCGCATGCATGAGCAAGGACAAGTGTGTTGAAAATGCATTATCGGTAGAGACTGAGGCAGTCCCCCATCTCTGAGCAGACACACACAGCAGTCCACACGAGTGTGTGTGTTTGCAGCAGTTCGTCACCATTCAGCATGATCTGCCACTCAGCTGGTGGCACAGACACACACCCCAACACACACACACACACACACACCCTTGCACAAACTAAAAGGTTTTGTCACAGAGAGAAGATCTTAAGCTGCCACATGCAAGCATCTCTTCCACCCAGTTACATTTATCTGACAGTCATGAAGGTCTCACTGCACACACACACATACACACACACAAGAAATAAATACGCACACACAGGTAAAAAAAAGACACATGAATACTAATATATAGACGACACTAAACACAAACTCATGCACACACAGCATTCAGAGAGACACAAACAACACTCACACACACACATATGTGCACACTTGGGTGTTTGAGGAGGGTCACGCTATGGTCTGATGGTTGATGCGTGACGGAGCTGCTGAGAGAATATGTAATCAAATAAAGCACTCACAAACACAGAGACATGCAAACGAACACACACACTTCAATTTAAACCGCGTATCTCCAGGTATCTTCAGATGGTGAATCCTATTTGTCACTAAGCAGGGGAGCTTTATGAGCAGCAAGATTCTTATTAGGCCGAGGTTTGGAGAAAGTGACAGCCAGCGTCAGGTTGGAATTTGTTGGTTAGATCCAGGAACATACACACACACACAACAAGACGATGAGAAAAGATTTGGATTAGCATGCTGATGCTAACATGAAACACTGAAGCTGTCTGTCTTCAGTTTTTAACAAATAAATGAAAAGAAAAGAGAAAAGAAAAGAATTTCATGATTGTCTTCACACACCATGCCAATGCAGTTTTCAAAAGAGATGTTGGAATATATCCACTCTGGCCAGTTTATTAGGATCACCTTCTAAATTTGTTGTTAACACAAATATCTATTAAAATCTAATCTAATATCTAATGGGGGTGAATGATTGACATCCATCGAACTCCGAGCTGCCTGTAGCTAAGCTAAGCTAACGGTAGCTAACCAGCTAACGACAGTAGCGGGCTAAAGCTAAGGCGTACCGTTAGCCAGCTAAAAACCACGTTTGTGCTGCACTCTCCATTCTTGTATACCTGTCAGTCAAAAGGACACGCCCCTAACATCCAAACGGATGAGTTAGAAAAAAAATTCACCTCCTTCACAGTTTTCATGAAGGTAAACTTGAAAATCCTAAAAAAAAAAAAAAAAAAAAATCCTAAAATGCATTTTTGTACCAGGCTTTAAAGATGTTTATTTCTGCTGTGAAGTTGGTCTTTTTAACATGGGAGTCTATGGGGATTTGCTCTGTTTTGGAGCCAGGCCCTAGCGGATGAGGGGTGAACTGCAATTATTCGCATTTTACCAGCCGAGGTTGGAACGGGAGATTCTCATCATGGATGCAGCCGATAAATCTGCAGCAACTGTGTGATGCTGTCATGTCAACATGGAGCAAAAACTCTGAGGAATGTTTCCATCACCTTGTTTAATCTCTGACATCAAGAATTAAGGCAGAAAAAGGGGTCCAACCTGGTAACAGATGGTGGACCCGATAAAGTAGTCAATGAGTGCATCGATATACATATTTATTTGTTTATTTAGCACCATATAAATTACATTATTTGTATTTAAGTAAAAACCTAGATTTGATAGTATGAAACACATCTTTAGTGCCATCTGTCGTAATAATGACAGTTATTTTACAGAAGGAAACACCAAATCGTGCAATCCCAACACCAAGTGTGGATACTGTGTAGAATGTACATAAAACCAGAATACAATGAGCTAAACTAATATTTAAATCAGGATGGAAAAGAGAAAACATTAGTTCCTAAAAGTGTGTCATTTTATCATTTCATAAACAATATTAGCTCATCTTTAATTTAATAGCAGCAATGTGTCACCAAAAAGTCTGAACAGGAGCATCAAAAGGCCAGAAAAGTAAGTGCTACTAAAAAGAAATGAGCTTTAGGAACACGTTAGGCTAAGAACATGACTGAGTGTAAAAACAGCACTTTAGAGTCTCTCAGAAATAGAGTCTTAGTTTTGGGTCTTAGACGTCTCATTGTTATTTATTGACGTGCTGATTTTATTCTTTCTATTGTGCAGCAGTGCCCTTTAACCAAGCCAATTTTCTCCAATTTCTCCTATTTTCAAAGAAAACAAAGAAAGAAATGTTGAATCTTGAAATAAAGACACTCTGTGGTTCAACAATCAGCCAGAAAATGTATCTACTAATGTGCAACCTGTACATCTACAGTACATAAAATCATTCAAAGAATCAGAGAAAATGGACACTTCATTACTTTTGAATGTAACCTTCAGGCAGCATTGTATTATATTACATTACAGGTGGAAGGTGTCAATGTTTGTCCTGCGGGGGATTCAAATTCTGGTCTCCCGCATGGGAGACGGATGCTCTGTCATCTGAGCTATCCAGCCAACCAAGTCACTGCCTGTGAACATGATTTGCTGTACAATCCACAAAGACAGACTCAATGTCTGTCATGCATAAAATAAGCGGGAAATATGTGGGAAAAAAATCCAGAAACACCCCCATCTTCTCAGGGACACAGCTCATTTAAGATGGAAAAAGTGGAAAAAATATGTGATATTTTTTCTGTTCTAATGTGAAAAAAATAATTTAATTATTGCATTCTAATTTTAAACACATTTTACAAAAAGTCCCAATATTTTTGGAGCTGGGAATTTACTAAGCTGCTCGGATTGGATTCACCGCGGTCATTGTAGGTAAGATGAACAGTGAGGGTCACATTAATCTCAGATGGAACACAGAAAACAACCACAGCACTGTAATTTCTAATTATTCAGTGGCCATCTGGTCACTGACCCCAATTTATTCATCCATCCAACCCAAACTCTGCCAACATAAGGCCCCCTGTAGTGTTCATTTTGGAATCTAGTGCAGCAGCAAACCGAGTGAAAAGGTAATGTCTGTAGGCTTGTGATGGTCTATGCACATTAGCAATAATACATTTTGGAGAAATCTTCTTTGCAAACAGTTTTAGCACGTAATGTCTTGTGCATGGGAATATGTGGGCAGAAACATCTGAGATAAGTACTGAGATGTGTAAAGGGAGCATAACTGAGGCTGAAGGTTAAGCTACCTGCAAAAATGGATAAGAATCACAAGATGGTGACAAGAGGGATTGTGGCTGAAGAACATGGAGGGAAAATTTTCATAGCACTGAGCTAGATGTGTCAGTCAGAGACTTTAACATCGCTGCCATTCATGCGAACATAGAAGTGAGGACCATGGACACGAGGTCTAAACAGAGCAACTTTAAAGACACTCAGAGAGGATTTAAGAAGAGCATGATCTTATTTAAGGGAGGAAGTTCAGCAGAAACTGGGAGAAGATGTAAGAAAACTTAAAACCGGCCGGATCACACACACAGTAGAAGAACGGACAGTGGACTTCTACGACACCCAGTTTTCTGTCACATTATATAAAACTTTTACAGCTCAGTGTTCACATTGTTTTTAATTTAAATGTCTGATTGAGGTCAGATTTTAAAATCTATTTAACATTTTACTTATTTTTTCTGATTTCATATGACCGGAAGCTATTGTGTTAACCCCTTAAAATCCTGCAATTTTCCTCTAAAACGGGTTTTTATGGATTAAAGATTTGTGAATCAACTACTTTACTGGACTACTTTTACTGGACCCTTGCTGGTGTAACAGGGTCTCGGGGAGATTTCAGTTATGTTAAAAATCAGCCTGACTGCTCTCTATCTGCTTTGTCAAGCAGCAAGCCACTTCTCACATCCCAGCAGTGAGTGTGTTTTGGGCGGTACTGCCAGTCTTTTTACCCACTCACCGAAACGCCCGAGCGTTCATGACAGATTGTTGCAAGAAAGTGACGAAGCTTTAGCCACAAGATGGAACTTCCACAGCAGAACTGTCAACACTGTGTATGAGAACCGAGATAAACTCCTACAGTGCTCTGAGACCATCAGGGCATCTGGTTCTTTTGACAGCAACACACTGACGATGCTGCAGGATGAGGATTTCCAGTTTTTTATGCAGCTGTTTCACAAAATCATGCCTTACGTTGACATGTTGTACCAGAAAATGCAGAATAAGGACACTGTGGCAGTCTTCATCAAAAATGCCCTCCAGAGCTTCACAAGCAGTGTGAAGGCAACAAGGTAAGATCAGATCATGATAATTCTTCTCAACAGAAAACAATGTCATAATGATGAACAGAAATCGTAGAGCTACAATAGTATTAATCCTATAAAGTTTATAGTGTCTATAATTTTCTGTAGCTGATTTAGTTCTTATGTTGCTATCAGAAGCCTCCTTGTGTACAGCTGATGTGTACGTCAGCCTGGGCAGTGTCGGCCTGTGACACTGATGAGTCGGACTGACAGGTCGGCACTGTCTCAGTGGACATCAGCTGATTTGTAAATGTCACACACCATCCAGTTACACCTTCGATAAAGACTGCTGTCTAAACATGTCAGGTAGGCTTATGATAAAAACTGTCTGATGACATTAGAACTAAATCAGCTTTAACAGAATTGTTGGAAAATAACTTTATTGCTAAGAAAATACAGCCACATTTTCTTATGATTTCTGATGCCATTTGCTTTGATATTTTAGATGTACTAATAGAAATGGTTAGTCTGCCCTCAGAGATTCAACTCAACAGCAGCAGCAAGAAGCTGCAAGACCAAGAGGAGCCTTGGGAGAAGAGAAGCAGAGACTCTGTAAAGAAGTCTGTGACTATCCTGACTCACACCAGACAGAGCTTCTCCTTCACCGACCACCTTGTGAGTGCCACACTGCTAGAAGCACAGCATTGCTCCACATTTCCCATTGAGGCTGTGAATGCCTCAGGTTACAGGACAAAGGCCATGGACAGGGTAGTTTCTCTCTGAGGGACACACCCAATCCATTCACTGGGGATGTTATTCTTTCATGATGATCTTATCGTTGAGGTGTTTTATGTGATTATGTTTATTAGTGTTCATGTTTGTTCAGGGTCATTTAATAGATTTTATATGTAGTAATTCAAAGAAATGATGTGCTCCACTTTCTACAATAGTCTCCAAAAAAAAAAAAAAAGTCTAATGTGATAGAAAAAAAACTTCAAAAGCTAATTTGGTGTAAATCTGGCTAATTCATGCTGGTGGAAAAATCTTATTGATGATATGTGACCATCTGTGAGACACAGCTAGTCATTAAAGATTGTGATCAGGACTGTTTTTCCAGAACTGTTATCTTTAGAGCCCCTGGGAGTGGATACAGCTGTAGAAACACATCAAAGTATTTTATTGCCTTCTTATGGGCTCGGCCAACATGGACCTCACTCCAGGGGTCCAGCACCAGAGGCCAAGAGGGACCATTGTTCCCAGGGGGATGGGCTACATAAGCATGTGTCCTGAGCTGAGAAATCCGCTCTAACGTTGTCAGCTGACATGTGTTAACTTGTCTTCTGGTTGTTTTTAAACTCCTGCGATCACAGTAAACAACTGTGTCTTTTCACCAATCTGAGTGTCTGTTGTTCATGTGAGGAATTTTCCCAACACATGTTTTCTGAATTTCAGTTGGATTTAAATCAGGTTTAACCTTGACACCATCTTTCTGTTTAGTCTTTTACAGGGCAAACCACTTCTGGGATTCCATAATTCTGACTCTGTTCCAGTAAAATGTTTCCTCTCGAGTAACAAACTGTAAAATGTGAAGGTTGAACTTATTTATCTGTTATCTGTCTGATGTCAGTCTCTGATTTTTTATAGTTCATTGCTGAATGTGTGCCCTTTCATTTATAATTTCACTGAAAGTAATTTCAACTACTGATTAGCCAATCTGTACAAACTACCTGTAAATACATAATTTTGAGCAGTGTTGAGGTATTTAATATATATGCGTTCATATACTCTGCATTCATGTACACAGTTGATCTTGCACTTTATAACTGTTATATTAAAGGAGCCATCAGAAAAAGTTAACACTTGTGTATTGGTGTTGGACGGAAATGTTACTTCCCTTAAAGCCTTTCTTTTGAAGACGGTGGAGTTTTTCCGTTTGAGCCGTCAACAAGAGTTAACTCTCACAAAGGTGTGATTTCAATTTGCTCCTGGGATTTCGTCATCACAGGAGGGTGTTTGAATAAACCAGCCCCTCTCTTCCACGCCTAAAATCACCTGCTAAGCCCTGCTTTACTGTGTCTGAGACGTGAGTTAAGCTGACACAGCTAATGCTAATGCTAATGCTAATGCTAAGGGACGAGCCTAAAAGTTTAACCCCCTGTAATGCACAAATGAGCCCCATGTTTTCTTTTTATAAGTGAGGTGAAGCGGTCTGCCATGTAAATTTTTGTAAATGGCTTATTTTTTTCTTATTTTTCACACCTGTAACCACACAGAACTACAGCATTTATGTTTGATGGTTTGTCATGATGGATGTGTGGTCACAGTTGTAGATGTAGCTTTGCTAGTCTCCCTACCATGACATGGCAGTTGTGATCATGTGATCATTTAATCTAACAAGGTGACCGTCATGTAGTCTGACCGAACCAGAACACAAACTTTTTATTTCTGACATTTTCACATCATGTATGTAAAACAGGAGTCGTGAAGGATGTAATCTCTACGGCTAAATTTTACTGGTAAATGGGCAGAAATGAGCCTCCTGGAAGAGGCTAAAACTGGAGAACTGCAGACTACATAGCCGGGCTCTAGCCAATAGAAATCTTACTGCGAGTTGAACCATTATCTAACTGCCTCTTGAATGTTATATCTGATAACAGCTATAGTCAAATAACACAAAGAAGATGGTAAAACAGAGTTTTATTTATATATATGTACATTATACTTTGACTAGTCAAGATAGGGGTCCAGTGATAATGAAAACAATGTGAACATCATGTAAATTGTGTTCTCAGAACAGGAAATTCAAGAAAACATGCCATTTAATTCATTACTTCATTACTTTTTTGTCTCCCAAGAGTTAAAACAGAGATATAGAAAGTGATATTATAGCTGAATGACATATTCATGATATTGTGTATATATATATATATAGTCAGTCTCTATAGCAGCACAATCTGTGCACTGTGGCTTATTATATTTATTGTATTTTTAATTTAATACTGTGTTGTTTGTGGTAAATGGGTGTGCATGTACAACTGCATTTCACTACCATCTTGCATGTGCATATGACAAATAAACAACTTGAAACTTGATATTAATTTTTGCGCTGTTGTGCTGTGAGAATTAGAGATATAAAATCCTCTTTCTTCTTTATTCTGATAGGT
>NC_055697.1:7242590-7397590 GCF_017639745.1 Melanotaenia boesemani
AGGCCTACTCAATACGTTCCTACGAGGGCCACGGCCCTGCAGTTCTTGGAGACATTTCTTAGACAAAGACAAAGTGCCATGCTCTGAGAAGTCACAAGTTCCTCGTGGTGCAAAAACTTGCAGAAAAACAGAAAAAGTCTTGCAAATGACAGTTTGAGACTATTCGATAAATCAGGTTCCTTTTGTATAAAAGTACTACATGTATTGCACATTTCTTTTCATGTCAAAAAACGGGTCAATCAGAAGCAAACCTTGAAGAGACAAAGGTATTGTGGTGGTCAGACAGTAGAGAAAAAAGGAAGACATTCTTCTAGTATTAATTTTTTGGGAATATTTGGGATATTATATCATATCTGGGAAGGCTCTGGTTGGTTGTGGCAGTTAATTGTTTGCCATCCCAGACTGCTATTAAATCACATCGGACGGGATTCCCCCTAAAGTGCACTATGTCTTATTTGAAAATGAGTAAAACAATAAACAAAAAACACCAGAAGTGAGGGCATAAACATTGTTGGGCATCAGTGGGCGCTTTTCTTTGTTTCCATTTTCATTCACGTCTTATTGGGAACAACAGTCATTGAAATTTTATTTATGATATATATATATATATATATATATCATCAGTCTCAGGACTCTCACTGACTGTTTTGTTGTTTTGAGATAAATCAAGTTTCTTTAAAACTACCAGTGGGACTGTGTTGAGCAACCATCCCATGTACAGAGCTACACCTCATCAATGCAGCTGGACCAGATATAAATCCAGGCCTGGGGCTCTTTGCTGCATATCATTCCCCACTCTCTCTGATCCATTTCTTTTCAAGCTACTGTGAAATAAATCCCACTAAAGCTAAAAAACAGTTGATACCAAAAAGTTGGTATCAGAAGTGGAAACTTCTAGTACTTTGTGGAAACAGAAAGGTTTGCATGTTTGCTTGTCAGTGTTTTACATTTGGTATTAATATATGACTTCATGTCTATTATAAGCCACATTAATAGGTCTTTCTCCACCATCTTTCTTAATTGTAGAGGTAAGATTTCTGTAGAGGTCTTAAATTAGATAAAAACTAAATAACTTGTTAATTGATTTCCCACTGAGGCACATCTATGCTCAACACAGAAAACGGATACGCAGACAGACGGACAGTTTCCTCTGTCTCCTGCTTCGGCTACGCGCATAATTTGGTCAGTTTTCCCTGAGCTTAGCTATCTGTTGCTTGATCCAGAAGATGGAGGAATACCATTGGAAATTGTGGGGGCAGTGCTGAGCAGATGCAACCAGCGAAAGAAACAAACCAGAGAAGAAAAAGAGGATCAGGAATAGAAAAAAAGCAGAAAAAGTATGAAGATGAGCACAACAATTGCAACAATGTCCCTATTTACGTACTTAAGGGAGCATACATGGGCCTTTAGCTATCAGTTGCTTGACGCAGAAGACGGAGCAATACCACAGGAAATCGCAGGGGCAGCGCTGAACAGAATAGCTGACAGCGACCAGAAAAAAGAAACAAACCAGAGAAGAAGAAGAGGATTAAGAAGGGGAAAAAAAACAGAAAAAGAATGAAGATGAGCAGAAATTGCAACAACTGCAGAAACTGCACAAGCTTTTGAAGAAAGACTATGCACGTGTTTAGGGCGTGTTGGAAACAACTTTATAGTGATTCATTAGCGCTGTGTCTGAAACTGATGTCGGCTCGGGAGAGTGAACTCTGACCTTAGCATTGCCCACTAGTGGAGGATGGGACTTAACAACCATGGCAAAGCAAAACATGCATGGACGTATGAGGATGGTGAAGTATGACAATGTTTGAAACGAACGTCCCTATTTACGTTCGTAAGGGAGCACAAATAGCCCTTAAAGGACCATTTGTTTTATTTTGAAGGTGGATTCAGAGCCTTTCGTCCATTTCCTCTGTCCTTTATGTGCGTGATTTGGTCTGTTTTTATAGCTTTTTTGGATGCGTATTGCCTGAAACCATAGTGGCAGTACTGAGCAGTTTACTGATGTGTGACAAGTGAAAGAAACCAAGAAGAAGAAAAGGTCACTAACATACTTAATGGCTGTAGAGACGACTGCTGTCAGTGTGCTGCTTCTTGTCATCTCTGTCTGAGAATGTACAGTCATTATCTTGTCCACTGTCACCATGTTTATTATTGGCTAATACTTGCAATGAACTGTAAACTCTGCACTGCCCTCTGGTGGATATACTGCCTAACCACCATCCCAACATAAAGGATGTACAGAAGTACGGGAGCAGTGACTTTTGAAATGCACATACCTATTTGCACACATAAAGGGAGCATAAATGGGCCTTAACTCTGTCTTTACACTCTTTTAAGGTGTTGTATAAGCTGAGATTGAGGTAAGGAGACCATGAATTAACAGACAGGGTGCGTGCAGGAAGGACTGTGTCATTGAATTAACATCCTCCCTGATTAAGAAACTCAGGGTGTGACTCAGCAACTAGGCTGGCCAGTTCATTTTACTTGGTGAACAAAATGTTTGTTGGCCCTCTTAAAATGTTCAGACTCTTTTGTAGCTATTTGAATATCATATTCAGCTTAACCACACTTGAAGGAAGTGAATCAAAAGCATTTCATTTCAGATTTTTTTCTATGTTGGATCAAATTAGAAACAAATCACAGAAATGCTGTGATTCATAGTCTTTTCTCTGCACTCTGCAGCACAAGAGTGGTCTGCAGCGCCAGTCAGAATGTCTTTGTGCGTTTACAGGAAAGAATCCCACACAGAGCATTTACAACCTTGAGAGGAGGCGGTTACTCCTGCCTAAAGTCGTCATCCCACTTCTTTGCAATTAAAGATTAAACCGTTCTCACAAAGAAAGGAGAACATCATTGAAATCTGATGCAATGCTTCACATGAACCTGCTAAAAAGGCACATTTTATACTCCTATTCAGCACGTTCCTGTTCCTGACTCAGAAAAGGTGTGACAAATGTTTATCTGAATCTTTTTTTTTGAAAAGGGAAAAATTTGCACAGACTTGACTCAAGTTGTTACATCAGTACCAGTCCCATGTCTAACAAACTATCCAGATAACACTTTTATTAAGGATATATGATAGCATAAGGAAGATATTGGCTTTTTAATAAAGCCAGAATAGCTACATTATGAAACACAGCCATGTTGTATCGAGAAGAATTGACATGTCTATGACTCTGACTCATCCTGTAATAAACAGCAACATCTGCTTTCTGTACTGTGCCTGTTTCATCGCTTTGTCAGCTCGCTCATGTTTTTATGTCACATACTTACACACATAGTTAAAATTCACTCTATGGACAAATGATGATGTTTTTTTTGTTTTTTTTTTTGCATTATGTAACTTAACTCTTGAGTTGGCAGGATACCTAAAAGACCTAAAATGACTCACTGTTTGCTTATAACTTCCAACCACCGACTGTCGTTTAACAGCTGGGCCAAGAAACATTAGGAAATCAGAGAAGTGTCATTAAATGATGAAAATGTTGTGAAATTACAACTTTCAAGGGATCTCTAGTGGAAGTGAAACATTTCTGCTGGAATGACTGAATAGCATTTGTTACGACACTGGAAATCGCTTGATATCTATTGGGTCTGAGATTATTTATCTTTTTAAAAAGCGACAGAGCACATTACTATACATTATTAATGTAAAATGCACCGGATTTAGCCAGAGCTCATTTTTGTCCCCAGTCCCTGAGTGAGAATAACCAGCATGCTAATATTTGCTAATTAGCTAAAGTTAGCATGCAAGTAAACGTCATTTAGTCTAATTTATGATGTATTACTTGCAGAGCTGAGGACAAAACATTTGCTAATCAGCTAATGTTAACATGCTAATGTAAACATGACATAAAAAAATTTAAAATCGTTTTCTGTTTGATAAAGAGGAACAAAACTTTGTAGATTTCTTTTAATGTTTGGGCACCTTCAAACTTTTTGTCTTGTCATGCATTTGCTGGTAAGTGTCAATGTCTTTCTGCATGCCGCCTCACAAATTAAATCTACCTGATAACTTTGGTTTGGAAGCAAGGACACGTTTCAGTCACACCTCAGACCACCTGGTGAGGCATCTTTTACCTGCTTCAGCTCACCAGTGGAGACCAGTATTCTCTCGACCTTACTCTCACTGCCCACATTCATCCTCTCTCATTCGTTTATCCTGCTCCCTCTATCATCTAGTCCTCTTTCTGTACTTTATCCCTTCATCTATCCTCACCCTCCCACATTTATTCTTTCGTCTTCCCTCTCTTGTCTCACCCATCCATCTTTCTTTACTTCATACATCTTTTTCCACTGTCATCTGTTCATCCATCCTGCCATCCTCAATCCATTTATTCATCCTTCCCTTCCCCCACCCTCATCTGTTTATTCAGCAGTCCTTCCCTCCCTCATTCACTGAATTCATTCCCTTCCTCATCCACTCATCTCTTCTTCCCTTACTCATGCTCTCATCCATCCTCATTCTGATCCCTCAGTCATTTATTCTTCATCCTTCTCCCCTCTTTCTCATCCTGCCATCCATTCCCCCTAACCTTCACCACTTCATTCATCCTTCCCTCCATTATCCATCCTTTCCCATCCTCACCCATTCATCATTCATCCTTCTTCCTCTTCTTCATCCATTCATCCCTTCCTCCTGCCCTCATCCATTCACCCATCCTTCTCTCCTACATCATTCATTGTAATCTTCCTTCCCTATTCTATTCATTTATTCCTCCCTTCCTAGCCCTCCACCCTTCCCTCCCTTTATTTCCCTTCCTCATCAATTCTCCCCTTCTTTCCTCCATCTTCATCCATCCATCCATCCATCCATCCATCCATCCATCCATCCATCCATCCATCCATCCATCCATCCATCCATCTTCCCTCTCACTCAGTCATACATTTATCCATTCATACATCCTCCTCTGTCCCTCATAAACCATGCTTCTTGCTAGTTTTCATAGGTTTCTATTAAAAGGTTTCCAGACTGTGTATGTTGTCCTCTTCAGTGCTTCCTTCTCTACTATGTGGATTCCTTTTCCGTGATGTTAATCTGCATTAATTTGTTGCCTCACAGAAGTTGTAAACTGAACGACTTTAATCACACCCCCCTCTGTCCTCATTTTATTGACAAGTGTCAGGATTTGGGGGGTCAGCAGGTTATGGTGAAAGGTAATGATGTGGAAAGTTGTGCTGGAGGAAGGGGCGAGAGTGAGAGGGGAGTGTGACAGCTGTCACACAGTAACAAACGCCTCCCTTGGCGAATGGACCCTCAGATGAGGGGTGGGGGTGGTGGAGAGGCTCCTTCACCACCCAGCTGCCACAGACCTGTCACTCAGGATGTTATCTTGCTCCCTCATCTGGACTGGATGATGGGTGTCCTGCTCAGTGTGTGTATTAGCCACACATCTCCATGGCAACACCTGGACGCCACCAAGGATGACCCTTTAAAGCCTCCTTAGGTGCAATTAATCAAAATAATCTGAAAGTTTCTGGGGAACAATTTGGGCTTAATTTACAAATGAGCAGTTTTTAGCTGCATGAACGTGCATTTGTCTTGACTGCAAGATCACAAAGCGAAATAACGGTAGATCGACCAAATCCAGACGATAAACACAAAACAAGCTGGAGATTCATGCAGCTGTGAATGTCATCACAAACTGCAGGACCTTCATTATTCTGGCTTCATAAATCTAACACTGCCACCTTGTGGCACCAGATTGGTAGTTGACTACATTAAATCATTGTTGACTTGATCAGCAACTTCTAGACAAACGAGTTCTGCTGTAGACAAAATTTAGATTAAATCTTTATAAAAACTAATTGTCTGCTTGTCTTCAAGGCTTGCAGAAAAAGCCCCTGTGGCTCAGTCTGTAGCAAGTACTTTTCATGAACTAGTTCATAGTTCAGTTTATCTCAGCTGTTATAACCATATGAGTGCCAAAGTGTGTGTATATCTATATATATAACATTAACATTCATCATTCTATATTTTCTTAAACATGAAAGGCTCTGACTAAAACATTTATTCTTCATTTATGATAATCTATTGCTTGTAAATATGTTAAGAAATCATGTTTATCTAAGCAAAAGTTGTCTCTTATTTCCTAAAAACGTGATTGTCCTCCATTATTTTCCAAAGCCTTTAATGTTGTGATTCATTTTATTGTCCACTGGATGAATCCACGACCATAATTATTAAGTTTAGATTGAGTCATACTGGTCTGTAAATGTCTTTCAGTTTGTATCTTTTGGCCTTTCTATATGATATTTACAATTTAAAATTTGGGATGAACGTCCAAATAGTTGTAGAGTTTTTGATATTGCTTTTAATCTCTGATCAAATGGTGAACTGGGTGTAAATCTAGATTTATTTCAGTATCTTTCCATTTAGCTTCACAGTGGTTTACATCACAGGTAGATGCATCTTAGATCCTCTGATACAGAATATTTTTCCAGTTGTAGAAGGGCCAGCTCTTCCTTTAGTTTTGGGAGCTGAAGAGACTTGTATTTAAGTAGATAATTTTTTGTTAAATGTCATGAAATATGTCTGTGGCGCTGAAAGAGGTATAGTATCTTCATCTTTATGGTCTTGGCTTTAAACCTGAAGGTCACTTCGACCACTTTCTACTGAATTGCTTTTCTCAGATTTTGCACATAAACTCGGCAGCTTTCCTCATAATGTTCTAAATTTTTATAATGAAAGATATTTGTTTATTAGGAAAAAACCTTTCATAGAAACTGATCTTAAAATAAACTCAGAGTTCAAGTCAAATTAATCTGAGTGAATAGGTGCGACAATCGAAAAGAGCTCAGTTCAGAGTTTATGTAACTCTGCTTTTGGAGTAAATTTTTTGCTCTTTGAAAGTTCATACTGCCGTCTCTTTGTTATTGGAACACATTTCCTATACAGTGTGAAATATTTCTTAAATGCCAGTACAGCGTTTACCAGAATTAAGATTTGTATCTTAATTTCACAGCTGTTGATTTTTCTATTTTATCTTTGATCATAGCAGGTGATGAAATGTGCTTCACACTCAGCAAAACTGCATAAAATCTTACTTTTGATGTGCATTTCAACCATTTCACACTGAACAAACCTGAAATGACAACATGAATTTGCAACAAGAAATAGACTCACTGAACTTTGAAATGAGTTACCTGTAGCTACAAGTATACATGCCTCAGAAGCTACAAGTCTAAGGTGAAGGTAGAGTCTCACTGTTCAAACAAGCTTTGCTGCTAGGATCCTACAGGTTTGTGAAATCTTTCAATCAGGTTTTCTTCTTTATCAGGTTTTTTTAAAATTAGGCAAAAACAACCTCAAGACACATTACAGTAAATTATTTAACAGTGGTACTTAAAGCCAGTGTGTTCTCTATGACATTATCAATTTTCCACATTATTAAGGAGGAACTTTCGTCCTCTGATTTTTACATCTTTGCTGCTGTTCAGTTTAACTCAATACTTTATTTCAGACACGATATACAATCCATATTTATAACACACATAAAACAATTAACATGCTTTTCTATTTAGGCTTAAACTCCAGTAAGTCCATAGAATAGATAAGTAATGCACTGAGTTCAGTCCGGGATTGGTCAACGTAGTGATAATGCTGTAGTCTGACAGCCTGCACATACACCTGAACATGAGTCTGCACAGAACCGCAGTGCAAGTGGGAACATCTGCATTTACGAACGTTTGGCTTACACTGCTCCATCGTGGGACCCTACGCAGCATCTGTATACCATCATTATATACCACAATGACCCTCTGCATGCTGCTTTTTTTGTAGTGCCTCCACATGCAGGCCGTATACATTGGAGTGCATCAGGCCTTGAAGAGTCTAATCTTTACAGTTGGTAAGCAGATTCCAAGCCTGCAGGTTAGCATGTTGGCCTGTCCATAAAGCATTCTGCACTGTCTCTATCATCAGACAGGTCTGCAGTTACATTGTCCCCCAAATATTCACACTCATCACTGGCATTCAGTCTCTTACCAGACAAAACAAAGTCAGGAAGCATTTGCTTACAACCCTCTCTGCTCCGAAAGATCATGATGACAGTTTTCTTTGAGTTATATTTTACATCAAAGTCTGTGCCATACTGAGAGCAGCTCTTGGTGGTTGATGGTGCTGTTGCCAGCCCTACAGCCCGTTCTACAGCCATTTAAAAGTCTTGATAAGTCGTCCATATATACATTAAACAAAAAGAGAGACAAAATGCTGTCCTGTCTCCCTCTATTTGACACACTAAATGGTGCAGATAAATAATTTCCCCATTTTACAAACATAGACTGTTGGGCGTACAAAGAGACCATACAAATCCAACATTTCTTTCAAAGTATAGATGCACATGTCTGTTCTATGTTTGGGCTTGAAGTCAAACTGGTTGTCAGAGGTCAGCAAAAACTCTTCCATCTTGTTCAAAATAGCCCTCTTCAGCACCTTAGACAAAGTGCTGGTCAGAGCTATGGGCCTATTGTTCTCTTTATTATTAATTTTGCCAGCTTTATGTTTTACAATTGGCACTAAAACAATAATGTGTCAGGTAAGACTCCATTTATTAGAAATCCCATAAAACAAATAGAAAGCAGGGGACACAATTTCCTGCTTAGATTTTTTAAGTACTAAAAAAGTACTAGTAGTAAGTTGTTATCTTGTTTGCACCAGATGCCTTATTGTTATCCAACTTCATCACTATCTCATATACCTCTTGTGGGGACACAATCACAGCTTCACTTTTATTAATATTGCCTACAATAAATGGATTACTTTTGACAGCATTGACAATATCATAGTAATCTTCCTGCCACAGTTTAGCTTGACTCCACTCTGCCGTCAATAATAGTTCTTTGAGGTTTGCAGGCGTGCATTTTTGCACAGCTGTCTTGAGGTCCTGGCACTGCATTTAAAAGAGTTTGGGGTCTGTTACAAAAACTTTAGCCAACCTTTAGCTGTCAGACACATGGGCACACATTTTACTCTAGACCAGTGTTTTTCAATTCCAGTCCTCTAGTACTACTACCCTGCATGCTTTACATATTTCCACATTTTATGAAGAACTTCATTAAGAGGTCCATTAATGTGAATCAGGTGTGCAGGGCAGTAAGGACCATAATTAAGAAACAATGATCTAGACCAGTGATTTTTAACCATGCGCCATGCTTGGGTCTCAAGCGCCACTTAGAGGGCCACAAAAAACTTTCAGGCACCATCAGCCTTCGGGTGTTCAGACTGTTCAGACCAGCTCAGTAAGGTGGTCCTGCACTTATTCAACTTGAGCCTCTGTTTGGAGAAAGTCCTGGGCTTGTGGAAGACCTTTGGTTTTGGCTCCCAAAATAGCCAAAACCACTATAGACCCATCGCTCTGACCTCCCATCTGATGAAGACCATGGAGAGTACTGTCCTTGGCGATCTTATTACCCGGGTGAGCTTTCTGCTGGACCAGTTGCAGACGGCTACAGACCCGGCATCGCGGTACATGATGCCATCATCTACCTGCTGCATCGGGTCAGGTCTCACTTGGAAACCCATGTGAGAGCTGAGTCATGCTCTTTGAGTTTGGAGAAAACTAGCGTGGACCAACAACTGGTTGTTCGGACCATCAACTATCTCACTGAATCAGATGGATGTGAATCAGATGTGGTAGTCTGCAGCACAAGGGTCCCCTATGGACGGTGCTCTCACTGTTCCTATTCACAATGTACACCTCGGTCCTTAACTACAACTTCACTCTGTCATCTGCAGAAGTTCTCCAATGACTCTGCCTTGTTAGACTAATTTAAGTACCTGGGCATTACGTCAACAAAAAACTGGACTGGAAAGATAATAACAACACCTTGTACAGGAAGGGCCACAGTCGCCTCCATTTGTTGAGAAGGCTGAGGTCCTTCGGTGTACATAGAGCTCTGCTCTGGACATTTTATGACACCATTGTGGCCTCTGCAGCCTTCTATGCCATTGTGTGCTGGGGAGGGAGCAGCACAGACAGAGACAGGAAGAGACTTAACAAACTGGTTAAAAGTGTTGGGAGTAACGCATTACAAAGTAACAATATTACTTTTGTGGGTAACGAAGTAAGGTAATGCATTAGACTTAAAATATTGGTAACGAAATTACTTTACTGGACTACAGTAACGCGTTTTTCTGCGTTAATCGAGCTGTGTTTGCCTGTGTGTAAAGTTCTGATCTGTTTTAAGTGGTGCACGCATGCTGCTTCCTGTGTGTATGCTTGCCTGGGCACGTTGCCATAAAGATCAATTTGCATGACATACCTGATTGTGCACCAACCAAGGAAAATGAAAAGCTGGAGAATCGGAGACAGGGGCTTTTGGTCAGTGCCGATATTCACATTATTTTCAGTTCAGTCCAGTTTCAGTCCAAACTTGTGGTGAAAGATCCTCCTCGCCAGTCAGTGGAAGGAGTCCTTCAGCAGCCGACCCGCCTAAACAAGCTAAGCTGTTTTCAACATTTCCTGGAGCGCAGCAGCCGGTAAGACAGACAGAAATTTACAAGCTAGTTGCAGGGTTCATTGTAGGAGACGAGCTCCTCCTGTCGACTACTGAATCACCCAGATTTAGAAAAACACTAGATAAAAAATTATTTTGAGACAAGTGTGTTTATTTCTTCCCACAGACAGGGATGTTGTTCTTGTGGTTTTAAAGCCATTTTGTTTACAATATAAAGTAAACACTACGCAGACAGGCAGTGATGATTCGGCTACGATGTTTGTCCATGTCTATGAGTTAAGAAATGCTAAATTAAAGTTATAAGCAGTAAAGTTACTCTTCAAATGCAGTAACTAGTTTTCATTACAATTTACAGAAGTAATGAGTAACAAATAACTAATTACTTTTTTAGAGTAACTATCCCAACAGCTGGAGCTATCTTGAGCTGTTCACTGGACTCCATCAAGGAGGCAGCAGACAGACAGATGTAGGCCATGCTAACATCTATCATGGACAACTCTACCCACATGATGCATCCTGCTGTAGTGGCTTTAAGCAGCTCCTTCAGAGCAAGGTAGCTACACCCCCAGGCCAGGAAGGAGCACTACTGCAGCCATTAGACTGTATAACAGCTCCATATAACACTCAATGTGCATTTCAGTTCCTTCAGTCCTCACTTCGTAAGGAAACATCTGCCGCTCTGACACTGCAGCTGTGAGTGCTTTTGCACCGGGGGAGTGGCCTGCAGTTATGTGCTTTCACGTCAGTCCACAAAAGTCCCTAATAACATCAGAAAAAGTCACTGGATTTGTCACTAGTCGATTTTTTATAAATAGGGTCGCTAGAGGGGTCTGAAAACTCACTAATTATAGCGGCGAACAATAATGTGTGCACTACTCTAATCGGTGTACCAGGAACTTGTGCACTGACTAATGTTCTGCATTGTTTTTATAATTCAAACTGCATTTAAATGTGTTATTTCTTAATGCGTTAATTTATTTGCAATTAATTAATTGTAATTAACGTAATAAAGTCCCCCTCCTAATTGAAAAAAAACAATGAAGACAAAAATGGTCCCAAAGACCTCTTAAAAGGCAAAAATATTTCACAAGAATAATCCAATTAATTATGGTTGTATTAAATGGAGGTAGCAAGGTCTAGACCAGGGGTGTCCAAAGTCGATCCTCGAGGGCCGCTGTCCTGCAGGTTTTCAATGTTTCCTGCTTCAACACACCTGATTCAAATAGATCCTACAGCCTATTAAGTTTTGCACAATGACTCATTCATTTGAGTCAGGTGGTTTTGGAGCAGGGACACATCGAAAACCTGCAGGATTGTGGCCCTCGACGACTAGAGCTGGACACCCCTGGTCTAGAGGGAGTGTAAGCTAACGCCAAAATGTGTGGGAAAGCCACACACACACAGACACACACACACACACACACACACAAGAGAGAGAGTGAGAGAGAGAGAGAAAGAGAGGGAAAGAAAAAAGAAATTAAGCTACAGATGCAGATAACGTCAAGTTTATTAAATGAATAAATAATTATGTTTTGTAATTAAATATCTAAATGAAATATAATTTTGTTTACTTTTTAATCTGAATATTATTACTTCGAATGTATTTATTCACTGCATCAATTTATTGATCAAATTTCCATTTTTTTCCTCTCAGTTTTTTTACATCCTTCATTGTTTTTGCTGCTGTAAAATCTAATATTTAATAGATTTTGTGTTAATAAGCCTGGCTTGAGCTTTTAAAAGCCTTCTTGTTAGTCTGATTTTATTCAATAAATTAATAGCCTATTAGACCTCTTGTTGTATGTGCAGTTTCCCATACATGTGACATAAATGTCTTTGTGACTGTATCTTCTTTTTTTTTTTTTTTTTTTTTACATTTTTTTTATTATGTCATATTTTACAAGGTTTTAGCTGTTAAACTGCAAGTGGATTTAATTTAGTTATTGAATACAAAGAGTGAGACAAATGAAACCGATACAGTTAATGGGCTTTGGACCACTTTGTACGGGAAAATCTGGGCCCCAGCACATAAAAGGTTAAGAACCCTGCTCTAGACTACTTTGGTATACAGATGAGTTCACGGTCCACTCAGTGGACAGGTCACCAGTCCATCGCGGGAATCAAGCTGCACTGCCATTTTTAATTTTTGGAAACAAAAAAATCTACCAAACAAGCCAGATTTGTTCATTCTTTTTTCAACTGCATCAGCTTTACCATTAAACAGCGACTTTGTTGAGTCTGAAATTTAGCCTTTGCACTTTTTGCTATTTCTCTGAATACTGCAAGGCTGAACTTTCTGGAAAGACTGACAACTGTCTTACATGTTTCCCACCTAAGAATAATCTTGCACTTCAAATAGTTAGGAACTCACCTTATCACACCTCCCAAACTGTATAACAATTACTTTTTTGTAATCATTATTGATGTCTTTCCTTCTTGGCACCCAAATCCAGACATAAACACGTTTTTATCTTTGAGTGGATCCAGTTCTCTCAGGTACAGTAATGACTGCACTACAAGTAACTACTTCAACATTGTGTAGGTGTATTGTCTTCTTCTATGGTTCCTTTGAGGCGTTGCTTATCCTAAACAGTGTTTTAGCACCTATTAAAAAAGCTGGTACTATAGTTTTAAAGCTCAGAGGTTTCTCACTTCATACACAGAGTTGTTTGTCCATTCAGAGACACCGTAGAAAAAATGGTGGCACAAATATGGCAGTAATCATGTATGTAGATATAAATGGCTCATTTTAAGAAAATAAAAACACAACAGGTGTTTTAATAAAGCAACCAAAAACTAATAAAAACAGTTTTTAATGATATATTCTTTTTTTTTTTTCACCCTGCACCTTTTAACCATAGAACTGAAAACTGGTGTCTTTACGACTTCGGCTTTATTGATGCTCTTTTGATTGATTTGCGTCCTCCTAATGGTAAACACTTCTTTCCCCTCATGGTAGGTGATCGGTTACCCTTCCACTAAACTTTTTTCCATTTTAATTAATTAAATATTAATTATTTAATCTTGCATACTGGCAGCAATACAATTGTGTATAAGTACTTGTAGCAAATGTACTTAAATGCGATGTGGTGATTGTATTTTTTTATATTTTTAAAACTGCACTCTGGTCTCATGCACTTGAAATATGCACTTCATGCAATATTTGTCACAATGCGTGAAGTATGAAGAAGGACCAAAATGTAGGAATTAAAGGTTTAATGATAGTAAATAAGAGGTGTGCATGCATGATAATTAGGTCAAACAGGGCTGAAAAACTAAACCTATGATGCAGTTTTATACACATAACACAAAAAAACCAAAGGGGAGAACAAAACTAAACGAACAGGTGAAAAAAAAATTAACAAATGAAACCAGGTGTGTAGAGAACAGGAAGTACAATAAAATGTACTACAGAAGGGAATGAACTACAAAATAAAACAGGAAATGAAAAACTTAGGAACAAACTAGTTCATGAACACAGGGATCACCTACACCAGGGTTGTCCAAAGTTGGTCCTCGAGGGCTGCCATCCTTTAGGTTTTCTATGTTTCCCTACTGCAACACATTTGATTCAAATTAAATGGATCCAACAGCTTATGAAGTTCTGAACAATAACACATTAATTACTGACTCATTGTGGCCTTTGAGGGCTGGAGCTGGACACCCCTCAGTCCTACACAATAAAACAGGAAACCAGGACAGAAACAGAAACTCCAACAAAAACCCATGACAATATTTACGACAACCTGTCTGCACTTCACTATTTGTCTGTACTTTGTTGTTATTCATATGTATTGTAGTTGTCTGAGACCTGCCAAGGGACAACATATGCAAATTAGCTGCTAGGCTAACTGTGCACATTTATATTTTGTATTTTTCACTTGTGTTTATTAATGTGCAACAAGTCCCTTTTAAATAAATAATTAAAATAAACTCCTTTCTGGCAACCCGTCTCTCTCTTCAGTCGTCTCTTTTTAAGACTGCAGAGATTATGAAGATTATCTTTACTCTTAACGAGACAAAAAGTGTGTGATGAGAGGATCCTCTCACAAGATGGTTTGTGTTGCAAATAATATTGACCTCTACTGCCATCTCCTGGATGAAAGCAAGAATGAGTTGCCTTCTTTCAATTAATCATGTTTGCTGTGATTCAGGATTTGCATTGAGGAGCCATTATTTCAACATTTATAATTTCAATTTTTTTCTCTCTACATTAAAATGATGAGCAGCATGCAGCAAACTATAGTTTTAAAACTTGCTTTGTGGTAAATAGCTTTACCATCTCTCCCCATTTCTAAAACTACACAGGGAGGTGCTGTTATAAACTTGAAGGCAAACATCTGTAGGTCACAAGGTAGAAAATTCAATCATTTCCAGTCCAGCCACAGCCACCAGTTGATGTCAATTAAGCCCCACTCTGCCAGGACATTTACATAAGGCTCTGGAGAGCAGGACAGAACCCGGCTTGTTTCCCATTTTGGCAGCAGCCGTTTCCTAGATACACACAGGCCTGTTTTCAGCACCTTCGGGGAGCTTTGTGTTTGACAAGCAGAAAAAGAAAAAGAAAAAATGGGGAAGGGGGGGGGCTAATCCCTGCAGTTTATATTTAGTACAGCTGTCTCATTACAAGAAGTCTGAATCACAGGGTCGTTGGCTTGACATATTGCCAGTTATGGTTTGAATGAATGGAGAGGTGATCTTGTCCCTGAACACGGAAACCTCCTCTGTGTTTTTAACGGGCTACAGCTCCTAAAATGGTTGTTGTTTTTTTAGTGACAATAGCATTGTGACGCACACAAGTATTTCTGAGTACACCCTAATTGGTGAAAAGCCCTGCCTTGAGTATAAAACTGACTCATGAAAGATGATAGAGTCAGCCATAAAGATTTGTTATCTGGAAATTTGTGTCGGCTTTTAGATGCCACTAAAATAGACAGAAACATCACTCAAAGGCAAGTACCGGTTCCAAGACTAACAGAGTGAGGTATCTTTTTATTTATTCAGGTATCAAAAAGCAAGATGTCATGGAAAGTAATTCCAAGCTACAGAAAAAGGGAATATAAGTGCTTCAGTTTCAGGTTTAGCTCTAAAGTTGACAAGCTCAATAATTTAATGAAAAATAAGTGTGTAAAGCAATACTAGCGTTGGTCATCTGGAAAATTTGAGATTTAATATGAATGTATTTATAATTACAGGACACTGTGGAGTAATGTTCCCCCTGCCATGAAAAAAATTATTAAAAAAGACATAAGAGCAGGACAATATAGTATAATTTTCCAAATATGATCGACTACTTCATTAGGTACACCTTTTCGATTGACTGTTAACACAAATATCTAATCACATGGCAGCAACTCAATGCATTTATACATGTAGATGTAATTGATGTCGGAGGTCAGAGGAGAATGGGCAGGCTGGTTGGAGATGATAGAAAGATAACAGGAAGTCAAATAAGCACAGGTTTAAACCAAGGTCTGCAAAATAACAACTCTGAACACCTTCAACCTTGAAGCAGATGGGCTACGGAAGCAGAAGACCACACCGGGTGCATCCTGTAGTACCAGCATGGCCTGGTTTAACCACCACAGCCTACTGGAGTACTGTTGCTGACCACATTCATCCCTTGATGACCACAGTGTAGCATCTTTATTTTAGCTGCCAGGAATGTCCAGGTGGAAGGAAGAAGCAGTTTAAGATGCTTGGTGTACATACCATGAGGACCTTAGTTCTCAGAAGAAGCCCCCACATTTTGTTATATCTACCGCACATTAATTGTGGCCAGTCTGATTTAGCTTCTACTATGAAGTAGAAGCTTTCATAAGGAAACCTTTTATGTAACTTTATTAAAGTGTTAATTGACTGGCTAAGATGATCTACAGTAATATCGATGCAACTATGCCCAATAGTGCCCAGCCCCAAGGAGCTCCCCTCCACTCTCCCTGAGGTGTAGCAACATGGATACCTCTGGGGCCGGCAGCCTTCCAGCGATATAGCCAGCGGACCAACTTCCCCCTCAGACAGATAAGAAAACCCCCACTGGGCATGACAAGAACAACATGTACCCACCCACCCCACCCCAAGGGAGAAATATTTTTTGTGCTACAAGTCCACCATGCATTGACAACACTTGACCACAATGCATGATACAAGGGCTTGAACCCAAGATTCACTGTGCCCAGGCCCACCCAGGCTGTCCCCCAACCACTGCCCGAGCAAGTATATTAGGCTTCTTACACGCCAGGACAACAGTTCAACTGCAGAGTTGGTAAGTGTCTGTTTCTCTTGTATTTTCAACGTGTGCAACATCATTTTCGGGTTCCATCAGCCTCGTGTTTTTCGGTCAGTTCTACTTGTAGAATCTGTATCCAGTCAGCTGACCAGAGGTCTCGGTGAATAAGAGCTCTTGGGCTAAGAGTTTGGACTTAAGAACATTTTCCCAATAGATTCCTGTAACCTGGCCCGCCAGAGGGCCAACTCTGGCCCACAGGATGAATTTGATAAATGTAAAAATTCCATATGGGATTTTATTTATTTATTTATTTATTTATCTATCAAAAGTAAGTAATTCCTAATTTGACTACTTGACTGCAACGTTTATGTTTAGATATAAAACATTTACAAGGCAGGAGGATAACTTAAGTCTTTTATATCTTTCTTATTTAATAGATCTTATTTTTGCATTAAAACAAAAAGAAATGTGTGAAGTTTTCATCATTTATAAGTTATTATTTTGTTGTTATTTTACTCACTAAGATCATCTGATCTTTCAAGCTGCATATTGACCAAATGGGATTAATGCAGCACTACAAAAACAAGACTTAGATAAATAATTTTATTTCACTGGTGAATAAGTTACCAAACTGTCTAATCTTTCCAAAACTTTCTCACCTTTTAGTCCTAGTTTGGGAGTCAGACTAGTCTTAACTAACTTTGTCTGCTGCTTGTTGCTGTTCAGGTAGTGCAGACTGGTTTATGAAAGCTTTGTAGCTGGAATCAGTTGTTTGCTGTATAGAAATTAAAAGATAATCAGCGGTAAAACCATAGGGTATAATAATCTTAACAGAGTTAAGGACACCAACACCTCCTAGAGCTGGGGCCAAGTACAGAACCTGATTCTTTTAATCTGAACCACTATTAGTGAATAAATATTGGGTGTTGAAATTTTAGAACTGGAAGAAGCTTCTAGCAAGTAAGTTCACAAATACTTTACTGTTTTTAGACTTTTTTTTTACTCTCCCCAGTAGTTTAAAATACCTCTTTATGCATTTTAGCACTTATATTTTTATTTTAATGTAAATTTATCTGAAAGATAATTATGTTCTGATTACATATGTTACATGTATTAGCAACGTGCTGGAGCAGGGACTGTTGAACCAGTCTGTTTCTTCTAAGCTAAATATGATTTAGGCCATCTTTCAGGCTTCTTTCAGAAAATAACTGACCTGTGTCCCAGCAGAGTATCATGTTCCAAATTAATTGGTATGGGAGGATAAATTGGTACAGAGCGATATTATAAAATACCCACTGGGAGATCAAAAATAGGTTTCCTTGCAGTGGGATCGACTCTAGCCAAGAGAGGGAGGTGGAGAAATATGCCAGAGATGTAAGGACACAGTTGAGGCAAAAAAAGGCCAATTTTGTGTACTGACCCAACTGAAGTGATGTGACGGGGTTTAGTGAAACCCCTCCAAGCTTTTCGTGGGCCTGCATGTCCACTTTGTGCTCTGGTTTTTGTGGGACAATAAGCTGAACTCATTTTCAGTGTTTTCTTATTCTTTGATTTGACTCAATGAAGACATATATTATGTTGGACTTTGTATGTTTTATGATTAATTTAGACCAGGGGTGTCCAAAGTCAGTCCTCAAGGGCCACTGTCCTGCAGGTTTTCAGTGTTTCCTGCTTCAACACACCTGACTCAAATTAAATAGAGCCAACAGCCTATTAAGTTTTGACTCAGTAATTTGAGTCAGGTGGTTTTGGAGCAAGGCCACATCGAAAACCTGCAGGATTGTGGCCCTCGAGAACTGGAGCAGGACACCCCTGATTTAGACATTTAAATTTATAACAATGTCCAAATTAAAGTTCAGAATGATTAATTAATATTTCTTACATCAGTCTGTTCATTAAATCTGTATATAATCCTGTGTGACAAAAAAAATTTAAGAAAGTTTTATTAAGCCTCTTGGATGCTTAGATACACACTTATTTGTGTCTCATATTGATGCTCAGTAATGGAAAAGTGTTCTTCTTTGTCTGTTTTAAACATCACTTTCACACAAAGTGATAACAGTGCCCAGCTCATGTTTACTCTGATACTTAGAAACAAACTGTCGTTGGAATCTGTGGAGTATTGAGGCCACAGATGATTTCATCTGGTAGAAACCAGCCTCTATAGAAATGAAAAGGAAACGGTTAACATATTTCTTAAGTAAATTAACTAAATGGAAAATGAAAAATATAAAATAGTCATTACTCTCTGAAGGATAATTCTAAAGTAGTAAACCTGAAATCCCACAAAAAAGACAACTGGGTGAATGAAAATAGGCATGTGATCATTTAAAAGAAGAAAGTAGTTATATATTCAGTGTATTCAGACTTTAGAAGATGCTACACTGTGGTTATAAAGGGATGAACATGGTCAGCAGCAATACTCAGGTAGGCTGTGGTGGTTAAACCAGGCCACGCTGGTGTTAAAATGGTGCTTTCTTTGTCCCAAAGTGGACAAATAAAATATCCACCACACCATTACACCACCTACAGCCATTGATAAAGGACAGGATGGACCCATGCTTACATCACAATATAAACATAAAACCCTAAGACATTCAAACTGAGATTGAATTAAAACAAAAAGCTCTCAGACCGGATTACTTTAAACAGAGTACTTGATTAAAGTAAGACCATCAGGGTGGGTGATCTCAGTGATATTTTGGGTTTATAAAAGTGGAGCAGACTGGTTAAATGACTGGGGTCTTGTACTATTTGAAACTTTGAAAGTAAAAGAATCTTAAAATCTATGCAAAAACAGACATGCAGTAAAAAGAAACCTGCTAAAACTGGAGTGATGTGTCCACACTTTCTATGGCATACAGCAGTGTTCTGGACTAACTGCAGGCAATGAGATAAATGCTAAAGACCAAAATATAGAAAAGTGCAATAGTTCAGTCCACAGGTAATGAAGACATGTTTTCCCAGGTCTTTTACAGGAAGATGGATTTATCTTTAGCAGTCTACATGATTAAAAGCAATGTGTTGGTGCCATGTGATTGGCTGATGTGTGAAGCACCAATTGAACATGTGGACCTAATAAAATTACCATTTTAAAAGTCAGTTGTGGAAAAATTCTGGAGCAAGTACAAACAAAAATTAGAAGGTTATAAACAATTACAGAAGACGTCAAAGAGTCTGAACAGAAAATATGCTTTGATAAGTGGAAATGCACAAATAACTGAAAGACAAATGAGCAGAAACTGGACTTGATGTTTGATCAAATTTAGGAACCAGCTAAAGGAAAAGTTTAATTCTGAAATGTTGAATATAAGTCAACACTCAAACTGAAACGAACAAGGTTACAGAGGGCTGAAGAGAAAGTCATGCATTATGTTCCAATTCAAATCAGCTTTATTTGTATAGGGTCAATTCAAAACAAAGTTAGGGATGACAATCAGTGTGAGCCAATTAAAAACAGCCTAGTTAAGGAAAACCAACAGATTGCATCAAATCTTGACTTCGATCCAATCCCCCAGCCTGAGCATGCACAGGGCAACAGTGGAAAGGAAAAACTCCCTTTTAACAGGAAGGAAAAACCTCCGGCAGAACCTGGCTCAGGGAGGGCAGCCATCTGCCTTGACTGGTTGGGGTGGAGAGGACAGGACAGAAAACAGACACTCCAAGCTTTAACTAGGAAAATCTGTGGAAAGAGGAAAAATACGTTAATGATGGCAATACTGTCACATGTTTACACATGGAAGATAAATTGACACATTGATAAATTGAAGTCCTCATTACATCATGAAATGTCCCTCAAAAGTCCAAGCAGATGGATGTCAGAACTTTTTTTTTTTTGTTTGTCAAAGAAAAGACCCACAACCATATTACCACAATCCACAGAGATAATATGGAGTTCATGTCAGGTAAAAGGACCAGGAAAGATACTAATCAAAAACCCTACAGTACATCAACTGAACACTTCGTTGGAAACTCAAGGAGTAGATTTGGTGATATTGAGGTAATTTTACAGGATCAGACTGCATCTTGACACATAGCAAATGTTCAGATCTGAACAGTTTTTGAGCAGTTAAGAATAAAAAACAGTCCAGGAACCGGATCTCTGGAGGGTGGCCAGGGGGACAAGCAGAGACTGGGCTCAGGAGGCCGGCCCACGGGTGGAAAACAAGTGGTGGGCCTGAAGGCCATGACGACAGCAGACTGGGCTCTGGAAGACAGCCTGTAGGCCATAGATGGTCAACAAGTCCCTCTCGGGAACCCCCTTGGGAATGGGAACCAGAGGTGGCGTTGTCTGCAGGAACCCACGCAGGAAAAGGAGCAAGCCTTGGTGGGGTTGGAATGCAGGCAGCATGGGACCAGGACCAGGGCTGGAAAGCAGACAGCGAGGGACAGAGGCTTGAACACAGGCAATGTAAAACCAGGGCTGGAACAGAGGTGGCGAGGGACCGGGCTGGAACCAGGGCTGGAAAGCAGGCTGCGAGGGACCAGGAACCAAGGCTGGAAAGCAGACAGCGAGGGACAGAGGCTTGAACACAGGCAATGTTTAACCAGGGCTGGAACGCAGGCTGTGACAAACCGGGGCTGGAACCAGGGATGAACGCAGACGGCGAGGGACAGATGCTGGAACCAGGGCTGGAAAGCAGGCAGAAAGGGACCGCAACCAGGGCTGGAAAGCAGGCGGCGAGGGACCACAACCAGGGCTGGAAAGCAGGCGGCGAGGGACCGGAACCAGGGCTGGAAAGCAGACGGCGAGGGACCGGGGCTGGAACCAGGGCTGGAACGCAGATGGCGAGGGGGCCATGGCTTGAATGCAGGCGGCGAGGGGCCGGGTATTGAACACAGGCGACTTAGACTGATCAAGCACTGAACAGTAGCTGTGGCATTACAGGTGGATCAGTGGAATCTGTCTCTTGGCCAGTCTGTTTTGTCATGACACCACACAGCGGAAGGACTTGATGGTTGATCTTCAGGCAAAAAAGAAAGGTTTATTTAAAAAGAGTAATGTTGACAAAGGAAAAGTCCACGAATACAAATAACTGGAGGGGGCTCAATACCACAGGGAGCGTTGTTATACCAGACTGGCAAAGAGTGTCTGGAGAAACTGGATTTTATGCTGCAAAGTTTGATGGGTTGATGCAGGACAGGTGTGCAATAATCCCATTAAGAGCAGCTGCAGGTATAGAGGGAGGAGAAGCTGAGCAAAACCAGAAATCGCAGAGAAAGTCAGAAAGACAGAATGGTAAATGGACATAACAGTTCTTCACCTTCTCTTTAAAGCTGAATAAGACTGATGAAGACAGGGATATCTGAGCCATTTGACCTTTATTGAACTTGAAAAGGGTATACAGTGTGAATGAAGCTGGTTTAAGCTATGGCAGCTGATTATGCACTTTAACCCTATACTGTATGAAATGTTTTTTGATACAGACAGTTTTTGAGACCTTTTGTTTTATTTTATGGTACAATCTTGGCTCAAAACCCTGGTCTGATACATGTCTTCTGCCCCTGGTGGATTCAATTGCAATTCAACAATGCACTGCAAACATTTTGACATCACACTGTAAAAATGTACATAATATGAATATACAAAATTTATTCTTGTAATTTTTTTAAAAACATTTAGTTAAAGAGCAAAATAAAGTCTTCAGATTAAAAAGATCAGACTTTTCTCCCTATTTTTTTCTTTTGTCCAACTTTAAAGGGTTAATTAACTTTTTTGGTCACTATTCTTACATCAAAGAAAAACTGGAGAGTAAATGAAATACCTGTTAGCTACTTAAAAACTCCAAATATACTTAGAAATTGTACAATGTTCTCCAAATGAAACACACTGTATTAAATAAAGTAAAAATAGAAAAAATATGTGATTTTGAGTCTGACGGCAGCTGAGAACAGCCAGTTCTTTAATGCTGCCTAATTCATTCAAACATGACTTCATCTTGACTGTTGAGAAGGATCCATAAGGTCAAAAGTCATTATAAAAAGTATATAATATGATATTAAAAAGGAGAAAGGGAAGTCATTATACTTGTTATTTTAACCCTTTCATGTTCACACTGTGGAAAAAGCAAGCAAAATGGCCTGTTTTTTTTCTTCTTTGGAACAAACATTTAACAAAGGTTCAACAGTTACTAATAATGAAATAGTGAAAGTTTGAAATCATAATGGGATAACACTATCGTCCTCAAACTGTAGTACGCGTACCACTGGTGGTACTCATGCTCCCTGTAGCGGTATGCAGAAGAATTTTCCAGTATCAACCAATTTACAAATTATGAATAAGGTGTAAATGACAGATAATAAGGCTCTGTGAACATCATGCCGGTGTGATCACAGATCCAAGGATAACATCTCTGTCCTTACACACTGCATAAAAATCACGAGACACTTCAATAAAGGCTTTTCTTCCCTTGCTGTC
Source organism: Melanotaenia boesemani (assembly GCF_017639745.1). Taxonomy (NCBI): domain Eukaryota; kingdom Metazoa; phylum Chordata; class Actinopteri; order Atheriniformes; family Melanotaeniidae; genus Melanotaenia; species Melanotaenia boesemani. The sequence goes on from NC_055697.1 coordinate 7,265,696, forward strand.
ATAAAAGTGAAACTGAAGGATGGATGGAGAGTTAAATCCGAGGCTAACATTGACTGATCCTGGTAGCCTGTCACAGGACTGTGTTCATAGAAGCAGGAACATCTCTTTCATCAGGATCGCTGGTAACAGTTTCTCCATTCACTAACCTGATGGTGAACTTGAACATGATTTAAGTAACCTGATATTTTTAAATAAAGTAGTTTGTTTATCTAATGTTGTTACTTCCAATACCATGCAGGTGTAAGAGGGTAGATGGCTCGGATCAAATTACATTTTCATGGTGACATGGTGAACAAAAGTAGGTCACCTGCAGCAGCTGTGAGCTTCACTGGAAAGTACAGGTTTTAAACTATCTTCTGGTTTTTGTTTGATGTTGGTAGACCATGTAAAACCAAAGTTATGATGGTTTGATGACACAAAAATATTAATCTGAACGTAAAACTGGGATGGACAGGCGTTGTGTTTCGTTCAATATAGCTGTAATTTTTAGTTTTTTTTTATTATTTATTTATTTTGTCATTGTACTAAATTGTAAAAAAAAAAACTGTGGGTTTTATTGTAATAAAAATTATTTTTTTGGAAGATATGCTTCTATGGAATGAGCAAACTGGGGGTCCTAACCAATATCTCTTGCAATATCAACACATTGGCCATTCTGGTCAAGAAACCCAAGAGGACATTATTGGAGGAAGCGAGGAAAACAAAGAGAAAAAGTGAATGCACAAGAAATAAGAGTCAACATTAGACTGACTTTTGCTGATTGGAGGGAGCTCAGAGAAGACACAGGATGCAAGATGGATGCTGAATCAGCTGTCACTAGGGGGCACCAAAGTGAGAAAATATGCCAGAGTTCAGCCGTGCTGCTTTAAAAGGGAGAAATTCTCCACCAAACACACATTTCCTTATTTTTTGTATTAAATTAATTTTGCTCACATACCATCTTTAATTTCTAGCTAAAGTTTGTTCATGTCTATCTTATCCAAAAAACAAAACATTTTCCACCATATTTTCATCAAATAGTCCAATCACTTGGTGCACCCCTTAGGAGACTCAGGTCTTTTGGAGTTCAGGGGACACTGCTGATATCCTTTTTGACTCTGTGGTGGCATCAGCCATCTATTATGGTGTGGTCTTCTGGGGCAGCAGCATCTCGACTGCTGACAGGAAGAGACTGAACAAACTGGTTAAGAGGGCCAGCTCTGTCCTGGGATGCCCCCTCGATCCAGTGGAGGTGGTGGCGGAGAGGAGAATGATGGCTAAGCTTTCGTCTCTGATGGAGGAAAGGCCTCACCCTGTGCAGGACTTTTTAACAACACTAAGGAGCTCCCTCAGTCACAGACTACTTCACCCGCGGTGTGTGAAGGAGAGATACCACAGGTCTTTCCTTCCTGCTGCTGTCATACTCTACAATCTGCACTGCTCCCAGTAGCCACACAGCCACAACAGAAAACACAAACGTGCAATATAAACACTTGTGCAATAATGTACATTTATTTTGTATATATGCTTTTTTAATATATAGACTTCTATATAGATTTTTTAGGTAGACTCTTTATATATTTTTTGTTCTGTACAGTTTTCGTTCTTATCGCTAATGCTGTTTTTTACACTGGTTTTACACTATCACCTTTGCTGCTGTGGGACAAATTAAGGATTATCTTATCTTATCTTTTCTTATGTGAGATTTTCAGCACAAACATTTAACCAAACCCACTCTAAAAAATCTGCCCTGCACCAAGGGGCATGAGGACAAAGTTGGTCAGTGAATAATAGAGTAATTTGCAGCTAAATAGCCAAATAAATCCAGAGGTGTCAAGCATGAAACTTGTGAGAGTTTCAAAATCCCATAACAAAGTCACAGAAAGCTTAAATGAAGTATTCTGGTCTTTTGAGTTCATGTACAAAATGTGAAACTATTTCTACAAAATTCACTGGAATCACTTATTAAAATAATTGCTAAATAATATTATGCCGCAGAAACACACATCACACACGACCCTAGCACAAGGTCACATAATTTATATTAGCTTCAAGCTTTAATTTTTACAGCATGTGATGTGCTTGGAGGCAAGGCTGAGGACACACACCAAAACTTTTAAATTATGTACAGTATGTCAGGCATTTGGGGGGAATATTAAGTCTAAGATATTACAAACTATTTCAATTTGATAGATTTTTTTAGTGCAATAGACATGAGGTCATTCAAAAATCTGAAAAACATAGTTTCAGAGTTGATGCTGCACATTGCTCGGTATGCTGATTGAAGGTTAGTTCAAGTCCAGAGAAGCTGAAAAAAGCCAACAAAAATCTGTTTAATAATAAAAAGCACTAAACACCAGAAATGATAAATACTACAGCAGAACAGGTGAAAAACTTAGTGAACAGTAGCTCTATTAATCACATACTTTCGCTCGACGTTGTCCGTTTTGAATTCTATGATCCACAGCAGAGCACTATCAGCCATAACAACACAACCAAGAGCAGCCCACAGTTCACAAAGGCTCACCAAAACTGGACCAGAGAAGATGGAAAAACATTTGCCTGGTCTGATGAGTCTCCATTTCCGCTGCTACATTTAGATGGTAGGCTCAGAGTCAGGTGAAAACAACAAGCATGGATCCATCTTGTTCTGTTCAAGATGGTGGTAGTAGTGTGTGGCGTGGGGGATATTTTCTTGGCACACTTTGGACACTTTAAGCCCCACATCCACCAAGGCTCGGGACAGGCCAGGTTTGGTGCAGTTTGGTAAACACTGATCTCTGTTGCATTTCCACTGTTCAACTTACCCTTACATGGTAGGCAGGATATTAGCCGGATATTGATAGATAGCTACCAAATAGAGGGATGTCTTAGTGTTGTGACCCCTTCTTTTAATTATAACAAAGAAGAACATGACACAGAAACAAAGGACAAGAATGGATGACATCCAGAAGTTTGTGTCTTTCTTTTTGACATGTACTTTAACAACAAAGAAATCCACCGTATATTAAACATGGAGCTGTTGCCACTTTGTTCTTAGTTCCGAGGGAGGATTCTTTCCATATTCAACGGATTGCAATGTGTCAAGCTCTGCCCTTTAGGTTAGGATCAGTAAGATTGGGTCCCCAACAGAAGGTCCCAAAAGTGTAGGACTGGTAAAATCATATACGTATTCTGGCACCCTTCCCAGTTTGTGCCTCTGGAAATGCAAAATAATGCATACCAACCCAGACCCATTGGTGGAAAAGGGGCTTTAGTACCAACTGAGCATGACACCAACGTCTACCTGAGTATTGTTGCGAGCCATGTCCAACCATTTATGACCACACTGTACCCATCTTCTGATGGCTTCATATCATCTTGAACATGACAATGAGTTTGTGGTACTTCAGTGGCCTCCACAATCACTAGATCTCGATCCAGTAGAGCAGCTTTGGGATGTGGTGGAACGAGAAATTCTCATCATGGATACAGCAACTGTGTGATGCTGTAATGTCAATGTGGAGCAAAGTCTCTGAGGAATTTTTCCAACACATTGTTAAATCTATGACACCAAGAACTAAGGTAGTTCTGAAGGAAAAAGACCAACACAGTAGTAGCAAGGTGGACATAATAGTGAGTGTTTCGAATAGCTGCTTCTCTAAACTGAGAGTGCTCTGACTGCTGTTTACTGCAGGTAAGACCCTTCATGCAATCGCACTTCATCTTACTTCAATCACTCAGCTTCCTTTTTTTGGTTCAAACCTTGATTGGGGCTAAAATCTTACCTAAAAGGGTCACCTTGCCAGTAACACAACTTCTAACACTGCTCCACATCTGCTAAATGCATACATAAGCAAATATTTGGCACATGTTTGCTCACAGATCATTTTCAATTTGTTTAAGGTTGATAATGCAGGTTTCAGTTTGTACACACTTGAGGCAGTATTAATGATCAACATCTTTTATTATTAACTAAACAAAACCTATTATAGATTGGTACCAATCATCTAAGAATGTTTTAGGCAAACATTTTATTTAAATGGAAATATGTTGGAGTGACATGACTCAGTGACACTTCATCCACACTCCTCCAGCGATAATATGTACACAGACCTTCCCTAACTGTTTTCTCATGTTATATTCCCATGCTAATAAACAGCCTCTCCTGGGATGCATACATCAGGTTTACATGACTGATTCCCATGTGCAGCTGGAGATAAAACTTCACGCTGAGCGAGTCTTCGAACGTCATTGCGTGGCTGGATCCCAGCTTTCTTAGGAACACGTGAGCGCCTGATTATTTCCAGGTTTGTCTATTTTTAGATAAGTGAATTTAAGCAGTAGAGAGGTCAGGGTCAAAGTGCACATACTTGCTTGCAGTCTGGAATTTCAACATAATTTTTTCCATTACCCAGAGCGCAGAAGGAGGGGCTTTCGGCCAGTAAGTAGAACAACTTTATCAGCAGTGGACACACACACAGAAACACACACAAATTTTATTACTCCCTCCTTACATCCCCTCCCCGTGGGATTTCTTTCCAAAAGCTAACGGTGTAGTATTTACTGACCCTCGTGGAACACATTACCTGTGTTGTTATCTGTATGCACACAGCGCTCCATGCATATTTGTCCTGTTATTTTAGGCCCATTTCCACTCACTATTCCCTCCAGGTATTTGATCAGCAATAAGTAAAGGTTGGTGATATGCAGGCCCTAGCATGACTGCAGCAATACAGTTTTAAATTCAGGGTAGAAATAGTTTAATGAGAATAATATATCTCTCTCTTGAATAGAATGTGCAATACCATAGAAAGGATCCTCTTCTGCCTTTTGTAGACATCCAGGCTTTTTCAAGCTCACCAGGGCATTAACATGTGCACCAAACTCATGATTCCTCTCCTCTTAATGGTCCCCCTATCTTGCTAATGAATGTGTTTACCTTTTATTATCTAATAATAGCCTATTTCAGTTGGACTGAGACGTCCTTTGACCACAGGTTTTGCCGCACTCAATAAAGAAGTCACAAAGGAAAAGCCCACACCCATCCATGAAGCACAACTTAAATATGATGTCTTCAAACTGCTGTCTTCAATGTGCTGTAAAGACAAATTGTCTTTGAAAAAACAGTCAAAAACAGTTTAGTTTGTTATAACAACTGGAGGTTGATTGATACAACTAACCTGAATCTGTCCATGGCAAAATTTAGCATACCACATTAGCATTTAGTTCATTTTAAGATCATAATTTAAAAAAAATACAGCAGCAGTAAAAAAAAAAAAAAAAAAAAAAAACGGAATTTAAAGTAGAACCAAGCACACGTCTTGTCTACAAAATCGTTTTTACTGCTGTCGATCTTCGGCCTAACATCTAGTCAACCTTGGTCCTTGTGGTTTGCATATTGCAGCTTGAGAAATAAAAGTGTTAATTTCTCAGGATGTGCTGAAAAGATGCTTTAAACAAACACAAAATAAGCTATACTGCCATGACAATTACACGTGTTACTAAAAGCAAGTTTTTGTTCCCAGTGCACTGTGCACTTTTTCACAGCTGCATATAATCAGCTATCATTCTGTGGCAGTAAATAAAAAAATAAAATTAAAAAAATAAAGTCTGGAAAACATGAGGTTTGCAAATACTATAAGGTAACGTTGCCATACAAAAGAAACATATTGAGATAATTCTCTGCATTCTGCCTTTTTGATTGTCATTTTTAGACAAATAGTGTTTTGACTTAAAAAAGCAACAATACCTATGTAGTTGACTATTAAACACATAAAGTGTGCTTATCTGTACACAGAAACAGTAGAAAAATATAAGTTTTCTACTGGTTTGGGGTTGTTTATGTTTTTTTCAGTGAATTCAGACTCTTCCAAACTCCTGATTTCCATGAAAGTTGAAATAATCCTAAGCTAAGCTAAGCTAGCTCCAGTTATGATAAATGCAAAAGTTGCTTCAATCATTTAATCTAACTTTTAAGAAACAAGTGACCCAATATATTCAAAGAAAAAAACAAAACAAAAAAACATTCATTTTTTCTCAGGTGTCAATAGTAATAGCTCTATTTCCATTTCCACCTTCCATTAAACACTTTCATTAAACTTATGCTATCCCTTGAAGTTTTAAGTAGAGATCTACAGGATACTCAACATTATGAATGAACAATGCCAACACATTTAAGCTCTGGTAATTCATTCATAATATTTATTCATTATTAATAATAATTCATAAGCAAGTTCATCCTTAATGTGGATTTTAAAAAATCCAGCTAGCTTAAATTGTTTTTTATGCTGTGCTTGCTGAGCTTTATCTTTAGGCAGGCACTAATTTCATTTCCTTCTTTTTGCTCTTTCTTTTACTCAAAATCTTTCTTTTTTCCCTGTCAAGATGGCCAATAGTATTTTTTTTAATCTTCTTTCAAGCTCCTCTGGAGCAAATCTATCGAGCCTCAGTCACAGTACAGTTTAAGCTTTATGATACACAGACAATTTTCTATCACAGTTCTGACACTTTACACAACCCTAATGCTACTTAATTTACTACAGCAGTGTTGGGTCTAAATTCAGCAAAAAAGATATGATCAAATTTGGATTATTTTCAAAGCCGGTCTGATCTCATTTTAATTAAATCCCTGTGTGTGTGTATACACACTCAGCAGTGCTGGCACTGATTCCTACCCTTTTAATGTCATCATTGTCTTCTGTATCTAAGTGACTGATTATAGATTTTCTGTGGCTTATCATGTCCACGCATAAAGAACATGGCGAGACACCATATAAATAAACATACACCCCCTCAAAACACAAACACACACTCAGTCTCTCTCTCGTGCCAAAAACAGCTGTGAGCACTCTCATTTTGGCAATAATCTCTCGGCTCTTTTCAACGACTCTTTGTTATCCATGACTGTGCCCTCCACTCCCACAACACACTCTCACACACACTCATACACACACCTGATGCTGCTAACATTGGCAGTGGCAACCATCTTTATCATCTGAGGATTGCCTCAATTTCCTTGTGCCATCTTTGCACCACTGGATGGAAATGTGGTGAAATACAGTTCAGTTTACACAAAATGTAATACATTAGCACTGAAGAAACCTAAACATTTATTGAGTTTACTGAATAAAGTTAGTGCTCATCCTCATTTTATTACTTTGTCTGTACTTTTAGAAGACATTGCACGGTCCTTAAGCGTGTCATATGACTTTCCATGAGCTAATGACCACAAACTACCTTTGACTGGAGTGATCTATTTATGGTTCTGGGCTCGCTCAAACCCATCAGGAGGGATCACATCATGCTGCGTGAAAAGCATGCTTGTAAATAATACAGATGATCTGAGAATGATGTCACACCTCGCCTCAGCCAGATGTTCAAAATCTAAGTAGCGACAGAAACATAATATTTCACATACATCTGAAATATTATCACAACTGTGCCCAAACAGGTTTGCATGACTGTATTCTACAAGACTTTTGAAGTTTGTAATTGCAGCTTCAGATCAGGTTTCTTGTGTTTTTGCAGCTCGCCATTCAGCTTTGGGTCAGTAAACAAATGAGCTAATATTGGATCTGGACATCATCAACAAACAAGTGTTGTGATGCCAGGAAAGAACCAGCAGTCATTCTCATTTGAAATAACCCATTACATGAGGCCTTGGCTGCTTCTCTAAGTGTTTCTGTCAAAATCCGTGCACTTCTTTCTAGTCTATCACAGTTTTTGCCTTTTGCTTGAACACTTTTTACAAACCTTCGGCTCATTGTGTCAAAGCTTTACACACAAGCACACAAGACACAACACTGGGAAATAAACCATTGACACAGGTATAGTAACAAAAGCTTCAAGTTTTTTTACTTTGGTCTAAGCAGGTGTCTTTAGAGTTCAAGCAACAGGCAAAAACTGTAATGTGACATTTGCCAAGTGCCTCTTGACAAAACCTAGGAATTAATTTTATATCAAAGCACGGGTCCACATTTGGTCTGTGAAAGGATCCTACATACAACAGAATGGGACAAATGTATGTTGGTGCAATATGCTTGGAAATGATTAATTTAAAAAAGAAAAAAAAGTTAGTTGTCTTCCAATCACAGCTGATTGAGCCTGGTCATGTTAAGGCAAATTACATTAACACTTAGGCTATTATTCTTTTCCCCATTATTCGCTCTAAGATTTTTATTTTTAAATTAACAATCCTAATTCCCCAAAAACTGGGACACTGTGTTAAATGTAAATAAAACAGACAGCAATGATTTGCAAATCTCATAAACCAATATTTTATTACCAGTAGAACATAAACAACATATCAGATACTGAAACTGAGACATTTTAACAAGTCATAAAATTATTCGCTCACTTTGAATTTCATGGCAGTAACACATCTCTAAAAATAGGAAGAGGAGCAACAAAAGGCTGAAAACGTAACTGGGACAACTCAAAAACAACTGGAGAAGCTAATAAGGTAAAACTGGCAAGAGGTCAGTGACATACTGGATATAAAAGGAGCATTTCAGAGAGGTAGAACCTCTCAGATCTAAAAATGGGCAGAGGTTCATCAATCTGTGAAACACTGTATTAAAACACTGTGGAATAATTTCAGAAAAAAATATTTCCAAGCATATAATTATATAGAGTGTTCAATATCATCGAAAGACTCAGAGAATCAGGAGGAATCTCTGTGCAGACAAGTGAAGGACAAGACTGAGAGTCAAATCTGCATCCAGTTGAACTTGGGGCCCTCATGCAGCACTGCATTGAAACAGACATAATTCTCTACTGGAAATCACTGCATGGACTCAGAAAGACTTCCAAAATCACTGTTTGCGAGCACTGTTCTCCTTGAAATCCACAAATGCAGGATAAAGCTCTGGCATGCAAAAAAATGAAGCCATATGTGAACAGGATCCATAAACACCAATGTCTTCCCTGGACAAAGTTCATTTAAAATGGTGTGAGGAAAGTGGAAAACTGTTCTGTTGTCAGATGGATTACAATCTGAAATTCTTTCTGGAAAGCATGGACGCCGTGTCCTGTAGACTAAAGAGGAGAGGGAGCATCCAGCTTGTTATCAGTAGACATGTGAAAAGCTGCATCTCTGATGGTATGGGGTTGCATTAGTGCCTATGGCGGGGGCAGCTTCCACATCTGTGAAAAGTACATGGAAGTTTTAGAGCAACATCTGCTCCCATCCAGACAACGTCTCTTTCAGGGAAGGCCTTGCAGATTTCAGCAAGACAATGCTGAACCACATCCTGCATCCATCACAGCAGCATGGATGCACAGGAGAAGAGTCCGGCTGCTGAACTGGCCTGCCTGCAGTCCAGACCTTTCACCAATAGAAAACAATCAGGGTACTATAAAACAAAGAAAACAAGAACAAAGCCCCAGAATTACTGAGCAGCTAGAATCCTGCATCAGACCAGAATGGGACAACAATCCTCCCTAAAACTCCAGCAGCTGGTCTCCTCACTTCCCAGATGTTTACAGACAGATGTTAAAAGAAGAGAGGATGCTACACAATGCTAAACATCACCCTGGAACTACTTTTTACAGACGTATTGCTACCATCAAATTCAAAATGAGTTCATATTTTCAATGAAATATTAAAATGTCTCAGCTTCAGTATCAGATATGTAGTTTATGTTCTACTGGGAATAAAATAAATGTTCATGAAATTCGTAAATCATTGTATTCTGCTTTTATGTAAATGTTACATAATATCCTAGGTTTTTTTTTTTTTTGGACAGGGTGTAGATAAACAAGGTAAAAGTCCAACCCCACTAAAGAGGATGAAGTGGGTACAGAAAATAGATGGATGAATAGAGGAAATGCCTAGGGAGCATCTGTTAGGTCGAAATCTTAGGATTAAAGATGGATTAAACAGCTTATTTCAATGCTTGCAATAATTGAAATCAGTCTCTGTGATTTAATATGGTTTCTAAAGCTACTGACTCCTCTTGAGACACATTTCAAGCTTTTCACTGTATAGAATCTCTGTAATTTTCACGTTTTCATTTCAAAGATTTTGAGGTCAGTTTCACAACAAATTCATGTATGATTTTTTTAAATATGTACGGCACCCTTAAATGTAAATCAAATGACTTATCATGATGAACAATCAACTCTTTCTGCTTTGAGACATTTGCGTCACATTTGCTTAGTAATGGGAAAGAGTTGAACTTAGTTTAAATTTCGCAAGAAGCAGCTGGAAATTATGCCTGCTAAAAAAATCCCTCAGCGTCACTAAAAACACAAAGCAAACATAAAAAAAGAATTTAGTAAGGTTTATAAGTTATTTAAAACTCAACATGTGCTGCTGTGCAAACTGCACTCAGCACAATATTCTAATGTAGATGTTCATATTTACTGCTTGGATGATGTGAGACTATCAGGTGTGGTCAAATAGTCAAAAACAAATGACATCCTATGTCTTTTCTTCTGTTTGTTACCTGACCTTGACGGAAAACATCACATGACCAAGGCAGCACAGCAGGGGAATTCTAAAGGACTTTGGAAAAAACAGCTGTGTTTAAAAGAAAATCTGACTGCATACTTGGCTGTGAGTCTGATGTAGTGAAACTATAACTGTTCCAAAGATGAACTACATACAGTACATTGAATGTGTTGCTCCATGTGATCTAGCTGTGCTATTTCAAGCAGGCAAGGAAAAGTGGGTCGTCGTGTAAATATATTAATTGCCAAGGCTGTTCACAACAGCAAAACATATTTTTCTCACTAGATGGATTCTCACATTCAAAACAACTGTTCTCACTTTACTTTGACCTCATTTATCTACAACCTCAATTCCAAAATAGTTGGGATGCTACAAAATTTATGTTCTGTTTATAAAACAGAATACAATGACTTACCAATTTCATAAACCTATAAATACAGGATTCTAGCTGCTCAGCAGTCCTGGGGCTTCGCTGTTGGATTTCTAGTTTTATAGTGGCCTGATTGTTTTCTATTGGTGAAAAGTCTGGACTGCAGGCAGGCCAGTTCAGCATCCGGACTCTTCTCCTGTGCATCCATGCTGCTGTGATGGATGCAGGATGTGGTTCAGCATTGTCTTGCTGAAATCTGCAAGGCCTTCCCTGAAAGAGACGTCTGGATGTGAGCAGATGTTGCTCTAAAACCTCCATGTATTTTTCAGCATTAATGGAGCTTCACAGATGTGGAAGCTGCCCACACCATAGGCACTAATGCAGCCCCATACCATCAGAGATGCAGCTTTTCACCTGTCTACTGATAACAAGCTGAATGCTCCCTCTCCTCTTTAGTCTGCTGAACCATGTTTTCCGAAGAAAATTTCAAATTTTGAACCATCTGACCTTGGAACAGTTTTCCACTTTTCCTCAGACCATTTTAAGAGCTTTGTCCAGAGAAGACGGGGGTATTTTTGGATCCTATCCACAAATGGCTTCCTCTTTGCATGATAGAGCTTTAACCTGCATTTGTGGATTTCAGGTTGAACTGTGTTGACAGGCAGCGATTTCTGGAAGTCTTTCTGAGTCCATGCAGTGATTTCCGATAGAGAATCATGTCTGTTTTTTATGCAGTGCTGCATGAGGGCCCCAAGATCATCAGCATCTATATTTGACCTTCAGCTTTGTCCCATGTGCACAGAGATTCCCCCTTATGATTATCTAAATCTTACTATCCTGTAGATGGTGGGATCTTCAAAGTCTTTGTAATTTTAGGTTGAGAAAAAAAATATTCCAATATGTTTGGACAAGTTGTCACAGATTGGTGAACCTCTATCAATCCTTACATCTGAGAGACTCTACCTCTTTGAAATTCTCTTTGTTGCCAATTAACCCAATTGGTGGATGCATCGTCCTCCAGTTGTTCTTTATTTGAGCCAATCAGTTTCACAGCTTTTTTTGTCCTTTTTCCAACTTTTTGAGATTTGTTGCTGACATCAAATTGAAAGTTGAGCTTATATTTTCCATGAAATGGTAAAATGTCTCAGATTTAACATCAATATTGTTTACATTCCACTGGGAATAAAATATGGATTTATGAGAATTACAAGTCATTTTTTTATTTGATTGTTTTTAATATTTATATTTCACACTAATTCCAAACTTACTTGGAATGGGGTTGTCCATAAATCTTGACTGTGTCAAAATAACCAACCTTAAGAAATTGTGGGTCATTCTTTTCTTGTTTCTTTTCATAAAGTCAAAATACTTTATGCTAAAAAAGACAATAAAAGAAATGTCAAAGCTTCTTTATCATTTAGAGAATTTGATCGGTTCTTATTCTGACTGTCACAAATTACAACAGGTAATTTAACTTCAGGTTTTTTGGTTTTCATGAAACCATCAATCACTTATGGAAACAATAATGATGTTAAACATCAGATATAAAAAAAATTAAGATACCATCTCAGAATATGAAACATAATTAAACAATTTCAACATTTTCAGGTATGTTGCTTAATTGTCTCTGCAGTGAAATATCCGGTGGAGAATTCTTGACACTAATCTGTGTGTAAACAGAAAGGACTTTTCCAAGAACATCCTAATTACACTTGACTCACTTGGTACACTTTGGCTTGTTTGACATGCCAGAACTTGTCAGAGTACCTCAGAGGTAGAGAAGGAGTTTCATCCCTGCCCACTCATCTTTGTCAAAACAAATCCATCACTGAGTGAGCTGCAGTGTCAGTTGGTGTGCCTTTAGACTTGTTTATTTCAGCTGTAAGCTTGAGCCGTGTTGTGTTGCATTTATCTCAGATCAAGAAATAAACACCAGTACTCGTATAGTTAAGAGCATCAGTCACACATATAGAATAGCACATTACGCTAGTTCCTACAAATGGTTTGTATAAGTATAAGAAACTTAGCTAAATAACAAAATAGACTTTCTCAAAAGAAACAAACAAAAATAACCTAATTCAACTAAGTAAATCTAAGAATACATAAAAATCTCCTGCAAAATTTTATCATGAATACATAGACAATTTAAACACAAAAACAAAATGTTTTCTTTTATTAAACTGGAATAAAATGGAAAGTAATATTTAAAAACGTTGGTCATAGGCCTTTGTGGAGATAATGTTCATTGTGCTATGGTTAAATAGAGGTTTAGAGCTGCATCTTCCCAAAGGGATGCTGATCCTAAGAGTGGTTTTGTAGGCGAACTTTTCGTTTTTTGCTGTGTGCTGCACTAACACCTACAGATATTTACACATCCTAACAATTCTTGCAAGTGCAGCAAATAGGGAAAGCAGAAATAAAGTTATGGCTGCTGCTTTGTAAGCGGAGACGTCATTTTGGTCATGGCTGAGTAACACAGGTGGGCTCCAGGTTCTCCTGATTAAGAAAATTAGGCGAAAACCATGTGATCCTCCTCACATCTGATAGTGCTATAGTCTTACACTATACATCTCCATACATTCCTGTTTACAAAAAGAGTGACAAATTTCAATTTGGCTTTTTCTCATCGCCTGAACGTAGAAAAATATAATTCGAAGTAATACTTGAAAACGGATCGAAGTGTGAAAAACAAATTGGGATAACCCGATGTGTCCGATAATGGACGCCGCGACATGGGAGTCCACAGCCGTCGTGTTTACGGTGCGCTGGCCCTTTAAGACAGCCCCGTGTTTCCATTGGCGCGGTGACGTCAGAGCAGCGAAGGACTCCAGCCTATCCTCTCTTAACAGTGAAGGCTATGGTCCTGGAAAAGCGTCCTGCTTTAGGAGGGAGAGTTTTACACAGCTCAAAAGGTAGGGAAACACTCGTCGCTGAAAAGAGCCAGGCACTCGCCGTGGATTAAAAACGGAAACTTTTGCGATGGCTCTGAAGGTGAAAAAGTAGCGCGAGAAAAAAAAGCAGCACAGCCGCAAACCAAACCCACCGCTACCAACGGACCTTCAACTGCAAAGCAACTCCTAGTAGATGCACGGCCACTGCTGAAAAAATATGCTCCAGCCGAGCCGCCTCAACCCCGGCTTCAGTCGCAGATTCACAGTGTTTTAACCACTTTCCCGAGACGTTCTCCGGCCTCTCCTCTTTTGTCTCCACACGCCTCTTAACCTACAAAGTCCGCTGCACAAGTCGCCGACTCACCTGATAGAGAATTATGGCAGGGAAGCTGACAACAGCGCAAGGCACAGGAATACTGCTGGTGACAGCCAACGTTGGATCCCTGTTCGAGGATGTGAGTTTCTCCATTGATAAACACACTCTGTCACTGCTGTCTCCTCACACTAACCTTGTATTTGGGCATGTTTTTTTTTCACATGCTGCCTCCGTTTCCACGTTATGCTAAATAACGTCTCAGCTGGTCACGACGCTAGTGTTTCAAGTCGCGAACGGTAGCTCGCGCAGCCGCTGAACCGTTATAATATCCCGTTTAAACACACGGGCCTCTGAGAACTATAAAGACACATGCTGGCTCTATATATGTGTCAAAGGTGAAACCCGTTTTCTTTCATGTCTCCTGCCCTTTTATCCCGTATGAATGACATAAAAGATGCTTCTGCTTTAGTAAAATCATCCAGCCTGCAACTTAAAGTACTCGGTGATGCAGACATCTTCCAGAAGGTGTCTCTTTTTTGTTAAGGCAGATGTAAATCTGCTTGTGTGCATCACATGGTTTCTGGAGATGCTTGCCAACCTTTGCTTTGGCTTTTATGCATCACAAATAGCGGCAAACTAAGTTCTAGGTTTTCTATGAATCAATATAGAGTCAACTCCAGAGCATCTGCAAAAGCTGTACAAGAGCTGACACTATAACAAGCTGAATTCAGATTTGTGACTAGATAATACCACATACTTGCTTTCTTAATAAATCAGAAGCATATTCTATGAGATAGGTGTCTCTGCTCCCTTAAGGATCTGAGGGTTGTCATTGTGTATTTACCGCTTGGAATTAGATTGCGCAAAATTAAGATAAAAATAAAACAAAAAAACACTTCAACTTCATCCACTTTATATTAAATTCAATGTTGTTTCAATAGAGGGTCCCCCCACTTCCTCCTTTCACCCATGTGAATTGTTGATCCCAAACATGAGGGAAGAGCCAGCTTCTTCAGTGGAGTAAGCCTATAAATAGCCTGTCTCTCACAAGCCCCATGCTTTGGGTGTCTGGTGTGTGTGTATTTTTTTCCCTCTTACACTAAACCTTTAACAGACCAGGCCCAAAAGCACATTGGAGCATGTTTCCTGCTATGAGTGGGTGAGCTGGTTATGGATAAAGAAGTCTAAAGTCTATAAATGTGTTGGTACCCCCTTGTTTTGAATATGTGGGCTGAATGAAGTCTTTGTGGACTGCTTTCTAATTCTGCTTTCAGTATTAGATCTCTTATGTGTTGTGTGTGTGTGTGTGTGAAGCACAGCCTGACCTTGATCCTTTCAAGATAGAATGTAAAAAATGTGTCAGGCCTCAAAACACAACATATCTCTTCTTTGATCTTAACATAGAAAATGTAGATTTTTTTTCCTTTAGGAACAATAAGTACATTTTTTTACCTTCTCATACAGATTCAACATGCAGTCGTGGTGTGTTTGAACAAGGAGTGCCAGTGTGCAAGCCTGCGTTTTGAAATATACACAGATTTTTTTTTTCCTTGTTGACCAAAGGTGTTGGATTAAAATTAAATCAGATGATTGTGGACGGATGTAATTGATTGGTCCATGAGGTCAGTAGAAGGGAAGCCTTGAGTCCAGCTAGAATGACGTAGATAAAGTTTTTTCCACATGTTTAAACAGTTGGAAACTTTTTATCTTGCCTAAGTACTGATACTGTAGTATTTACTTCAGGTGCTTTGGAAATCAAGGTATTAAATTGAGCCCCGTTTACAATTTAATAACCTCAGGGAAACAAATTTTAATTCTTTCTGGCAAAATTTTTCAAAAATAACATTTTTTCAGATTTATTTAATTAAATTGTAAAAACATTTAAAATCATGGTAATGTCTTTAATTGTCCAGAAGCCAAAGGTGTTATGTTCTTTCGTGAATTAATTTTTATTTGTGTCATAAAGACTTGTACTTTTTTTTTTCTCTCTCTCTTTTTTTCTTTTTGCTGTACTCTGTAGCAGTGCCACCGCTCCCACCATGCATTGCACATAGGGCACTAGTTCCAAGGGCTGCACCAAAAAAATCAGGGTTAAAAAAAATCATTAATTATATTCATAATTACAGCAAAGTTACTGATTTTACAGCCTTGTAAATAGCGAGGTCTCATCCACTGTTGTTGACTGTCTGCTGTACTGACTTGCATGGAGGATCGCCCTGAGACTGATAAACAGGGAAAAAATGAAGAGACACCCCCCCCCCCCCCCCCCCCATCAGAGATGATAAAGGGGACACATCATTGATCACTGCATTGATTGGGCTTCTGATATGTTCAATGACACTCTGTAAATGTCATGACTGTGTTATCTTTTATGAACTGATTTTCTGGGGACAGTAACGATCTTAACATGACAGTTACATGTTTCGCTCCGACCTCCGCGGCGGGTCAGTTCACACCGGGAGCGTGTTAGATGTAGAGCGCCCGTGAGTGCAGTCCACCTAGCCGGATCCGCAAGATCACAAAATCACAGGAGAATTGGAGAATTTTGTAATTAAACATCTCGTAGTCAATGATGGAAGGAAAAAAAAAAAAATACTGATGGCATTGTCAATGCAAAAGTACCTTTATTAATTTATTAAGATTTTATCTTCCCATCTCACAGTTCTATAATGTGATTCTAGGATACTGGTTCTGCTGGTCTTGTGGTAGATCTGGAACAATACTTTGAACAAGAAGAAAGTTAAATTATGCATCACTGTGGAGATTTTTGTCCATTTAGGCAAAATTCCCTTTAAATTCTGCCATTATTTTGGCAGTGTTAGTCCATACAGCACAGGTTTATTTAGTTATTTTTTCGTAAGAAAGTCCCTCTCTACAATTTTCAGGGTTCAGTTTTTATTTTACCTAAGAGCTTTTTTATGCATAGACCTGTCATAGGGCTGAATTTAGTGGTGATCAGTAAAAATGACAAAAAAATTTTTAAAAAACCCCCAAACATCACAGAATGCATAGTTATATTTTGTAACAGCTATTACATTTAAAAGAAATGGAGGCCACCAAAAGTAGCTGTGCTTAGGGCACCCACATGGCTAGCAGCGGCCCTGCGCAGCGGCTACCGGCTGTTGTGCAGTAGTCATGTACGCTTCTTTCTTTGCCTGAATCATAGACGGTACAGAGACAATATGATGCTCTACAATACTGACAATGGACATTTCAAGTATGATTTAAATGGCAGAGAATTATTAATTGTTTTTTAAATAAATAAAAAATTTGTTGCACATCTAGACAATAGTCAAGTAAACCATTTGATTTTTACAATGAAATGATTATGGGAAAATTTATTCCATCAACAGTCCAGACGGTTCACCTTCATTATGACTCTTATGATTGGAATTTCTAATCATTTTTTTTTTTTTTTTTAATTAAATAGAATAAAAATGTAAAATTTTTAATTAGAATTAAAAAAGATTATCTTACAGCAAAATATGTTTTCCATTTGAACCATTAATCCAGCTTTTGCTGACGTATTCATTTAAACCCACCACAGCAGCACACGTCTGGACTTACAAACGGGAACCTGAATGTTTTAAACCGCTGTTGTGCCAGCGGTCAGGCCCGGCGTGTTGTTAGGCCCACTCGGATCATCTCAGGCTCCAGTTTCAGTAGTTGTTTGAACTCCATCTCAGGCCAGTGACAGTCGCCCTGAAGCCAACAGCCTTTTTCCTATTGTTGACTTTGTGAGCCTTTCTCAGTTAATCTGATTATGAGAGCAAATTGGTTTGTGCTGTGTTTAAAACTGCCGTCAACATTTAACCTTTAACTGCCATTTGAGCCTGACACGCTCCTCTTTGTCTTTGGGAGGTGAAATTCTTCCCCCGTTCTCTGTTTGGCCCGTCATCTCTGCAGTGAGTTAAGATGGAGCTTGTAGGTTTGAAGTGCCAATATTTAGAGAGGCCGCCATTACCTGAAGCTAAACACTGGCAGCCCGTGTAACATTTTTTAAAATGAGTATTTTTTATTATTGATCATGATTGTATACTTAATAAAGAAAACAACTATTAGAAATAAAAGAAAAATACTAAAGAATATATTTAAAAAAAGAATATGCACATGTATATGATGGGGGATAAGGACCTGTTGTCAAGGTGGGTGCAGTAAAAAATACAAACAAATCTAATAACAACAATTACTAAAAACAGAACAACAATAACAAAAAGACAAAACAACAAAACAAACAAAAAAGAAGATAATACTAATAAATTATTATTTTTATTATTATTGGCTTAGCTAATATTAATAAGTAAGAGATGGATAATAGGGAACAAATGGGTTGTTTCTTTTCCTCTCTCTCTTTTCTTCCTCTCCTCTTTATTTTTCTTTCCGCTCTCTGTTCAGTATATTTGTATTTCTCTGATCCAGTAGGCTCGGCCAAACAAGCATCATCAAAGTCGACACTTCAACCCAGAAACCTCCCCCTGCCACCACCTACATTCCACTCTTAACCTTGTATTTACTGGTTATTATTATTTTACTACTTGCTTTTTGGCAGTTCTTAAAAGATGTGATGCTTTAAAAGTCTGCTCAGTGTGCAGCCTGTGCACCTTGTAACACATTTCTTTAATCTGTCTCAAGCAAGTAATGTAACATTGATCTAAGGATGGGCAATACAAACATTTTTCCTTTTGATATAATATTCAATTCGTGGTACTTTGTCATCGACACCAAGTCAGATACTTTTTTCCCCTTAAAAGAAAATCACACAACGGTACAGTGTGCATTAATACCTTTTATTGTAAGGGCGATATGAAATATTAATAAAACTCATGAGCATAAGTTCTTGAAAGAAATGCGCATAAATTCATAATAAAATATATAAAATGAAATTTATTATGTTAATAATTAGATTACAATTTAATCTAAAATTAACTTTCTTAAATTGAAAGAAGAAAGTGCTCAAGCCTGCAGCTAGTGAAATATTAAAAAACAAATAAACACCAGCATGATCAGACCTTGTGCCATCTGATTGGCTGC
This sequence comes from Melanotaenia boesemani, assembly GCF_017639745.1. Classification (NCBI taxonomy): domain Eukaryota; kingdom Metazoa; phylum Chordata; class Actinopteri; order Atheriniformes; family Melanotaeniidae; genus Melanotaenia; species Melanotaenia boesemani. The sequence goes on from NC_055697.1 coordinate 7,284,718, forward strand.
CGTAATCATGTGACATTGAGAACACAGTGGGTATAGACAGGGCCATGTCATTTTATTTGTTCAATATTTCCAAAGCGAGAAAGAATTTCATCTTTTGTAAAAGCACAGTGATTGTACATTGTGATAGTTAAAACATATTTTTATTGGTAGATATTAAAGTATTGATACGCCCATCCCCTTATTTAACTTCTGTGGGATAAGCTGCATGTATTCCACAGGATTCTTACTCCCCAGGAAAAAGATACTCTCTGTTTGAAGTACTTAATGTTCTGATGTAGATGGGAGAAGAGTAACAACAGGCCAGTCACACTAACTGGAAGAACAGGTGATGAAGGTGATGATGAGGAAGAGCCATCACCACATCAGTCACAGCTGAGTATCTGAGAGCCCTGCAGTGTTTACAGAGGTGGACGACATGCTGTTAGCACATGGGTGTCACCAATTAACCACACCATGACGCTAAAGGCAACATTTTTGTTTTGAAATGAGACGGACGTTTAGCTCCTGAAGCGTGAAGTTTGATTATTACAGTAACAGGATGCGACTTCCTAAAACTCATGCTTCGCCTTCTGTGTATTCACACTGTTGGCTTGTTTGCTTTTATACAGCAAGAGCAAAACACCCTTTTCCCTCTGTGGCTCAGAGGAAACACACTGCCGGTGTGATTTCAGTCATTACCCAGTAGTTACTGAATCCGGCCTACAGACAGCTATGGAGATCATATCATGACCTTTGGAGATTTTCCAATGGGATGCTCAGCTGGATTAATCCTGATGATTAAAATCTGATAAGCAGAATCTTTTGCGGAGGGTGTGAAGCTGGTGTTGCCAGTCTGTGTGGGATAACTTCTCCTTATTCAAGTCATCCTAATGCTGGTGAACATATTCCCTTCAAGTGTCCTCACTGCAGTGAAAGCTAGTTTTTTAAATTTCAGTTCAAGCACTGTTTTTACACACACACACACACACATACACACACATTTCTGTTTTTCCAAGCCACTATGACCATATGGTGATGTAACAGATTACTATGAATAGTTCCCCTTGCGGGTTTGGGTTTTCAACATATTTGTTGTTATTCATCACGTCTCTTTTTCTTCTTCTACTCTCCTGTCCGCTGACAGCTCATTGGTTGAGGCTGTTTCAGACTTCACTGAGTGAATATGGAGAATAAATGGTTAAAACACCCCCCGTTACCAAGACGTCAACATATCTTCCAGTATTCTTTGTGACTTGTTTTTTACATGGTTGGAAAGTAGTCAAAGACATTTTCCTTTAGATTATTTAAATAAATGACTGCGGCCAGCGTAGATCCTGGAGCTTTTAGTCACATGGTGGATGGCATTAACTCCCTAAACTGAATAATATAATTAGTCCTTCATGGTGTGTATATTTAGCTCTAGCAATGTCCTTGCAAAACTTATGCAGTGCATTTATTCTTCATGTGAAGGATTTATTTATTACCCAGCTCTTTATGCTTTTGTCCTTTTTTTTTTTTAGCTTCACAGTAGAAGACCATAACTAAAAAGTTCATGTGACAGTTTGATTGTAGCATTTCTCTCTCTGCCAAAGCCCTTTCCACTGCGTTGCTGCAGGAGTGGAAAAGTTTATGAAAGAAAGCTCAGATGATGCTATTTTGGTTTGCTCCCTGCTCTGCCCTCCTCTGTCTTGTCATAATACCAAATTAGGATTTCAAAAGGGGGGAAAATGTTGGGAAAAACTGGAAAAAATACCACCAGCAAAGAACAGAAGCTTAACTCCAACAAGTTTCCGATGATCTTGAGTTGGAAACGTAAAGTGTTTTATGTTTTAAGGTTTCTGTCGTTATTAGAAAATCATGACTATTGGTCCATACTGAGGTAATGACATTTTAACACAATAACTCAACTTTACGTCATGTATTTATTAAATTAGCTTTTTAACTTTGAAAGTCATTTAAATTTAAATATGGTTAGTTTTTCCATTTGTTTAAAGTTTAAACAGAAAGTGAGTTTAAGCACTTGGACCGAAAAAAGATTTTTAACTGAATAACGGTAATTAAACACACCAGCACTGCCCCTTTTAAAACAAGTTATTTTAAGGTTTTTGCTCTGTTAGCTCAACTTGTTTAACTTTTTCTGCTTTTGAACAATTTCTGGCATACTTAATTTAGCTTTAGCTTCTTATAAATCTAGTACAAGTAAATTTATGATGGTGGTTTACTTCTTTGTTGTAACAATGCTGCTTAGCAACGAGTCTTATAATGTTGGAAACCCCGTTTATTTCCCTTTTAATTTGACCCATGTTTGTAATGTTTGAAAATAGGCCTGTCACGATAACAAATTTAGCTGTACGATAAATTTTCTCAGAAATTATCGCGATAAACGATAATATTGCGCAAAGCGCTAATGTGTCATTTTGAGACCATTCTCAACTAATATAATAATAATAATGCAAGTACACATTTTCAAAGATCAATAAACTAAATAAATAAAAGCGCCTTTTTCACATAAGCCGGGACGCCGGCCCAAAAGTAATGCAGCCCACTGGGAATCCTCCCAAACCTCTCGATTAGCCGGCATTGCTCTTAATGTGTATTTTGTCAAATACGCTAGTGTTAACCATTCCCGCTTCTTATCCGCCGATAGTAGTCGGAGGACACGGGGGAGATCCGTCCTCTCCAGGGCCGAAGTGGAGTTGGCTTCGGGGTTAACTCCCAATTACTCTCTTCTCTCGCCGCTCACGGCGTGGAGCACCATAAAAAAAAGGAAACAGCGGTTGTGCTGAGAAACGGCTTTATTATAACGCACCGTTATTGTTTTTCCTGACTGTTCTGCCTAACCGCTCCGTCTCTTCTCTTCACACCTTTTCTTCTTCTGCTACTCTCGTTCCTCATAAGCTCTTCTTCTCCTCCCTCTGCGCTCACGCTCACTCTCACACGCACTGAGCTGCTGGATCGCACACACAAAGTTAGACACATCGCACAACACTAGTATATAGGCTGACTCTATTTGCGTAATGTGCCTGCGGATTACAGGGGTTATTACGGTAGACCAGGAAGTGGGGGCTTTGTACTGACGTCGTAAGCTAGATGTGTGTGTTCTGCTTACATGTGGGGAGCAGCGAAATGATAAAAGAGGAGGTGCTTGCATCTATTATTTCTCCATTCGACTTATTTACATATTTCAGCATGAGAATCGGAGGTTTAGCGCTGAGGAGCGTGAGAAGCCACTTAAATGCGCAAGTCTCACGGCCATTGCGTGTTGGCAGCCCTGCAAAACAAATGCGGCTTACCGGCTCGTGCTGCAACATGCTGCAGTCAAGTATGACACCAGAGAGATCACTCCGCAACAAACCAGAGCGTTGAGTCGAAATACGCCATAGTGAAACCTATTGTCATACACAGTTTATGGTAAAGGGGGGACTAATAAAAATTATCGCGGCCGGCAAACTTATCGTGCTCTTATTTTCTTATCGTTCAATTAATTGACTTATTGCTTATCGCGACAGGCCTATTTGAAAATGAATATGTGGGATGAGCAGCAGATGTTGGGTATGTGGGTTGTGCCCATGAAAAACGTGTCAAATCTTCTCTACATTGTGTGGATGCAGGCCCCTGCCTCACTGGAGGCAATCTCAAAGCAGAGAGATGTTGAGATGAGATTCTGTAACCAGCTCCATTGAACGTTTTTGGATCAGTCTAGGCTGCTGTTGTGCCAGACTGACCACTAAAACCACATCGGCTTACTTGTGACAAATGCTGGTTGAAGAATGGGATGCTATCCCACAGCAGGTTGTGACCAAGCTGGTGACCAGCATGAGTAGGATGTAGAGTACCAGGCTGCTGTGGTTGTGTGTGGTTCTTCCACATGCTACAGTCCCTGTTTGGTAAATGAAGACATTGTTAAATTGCTGATGATGTCTTGTTTCATCAGGTCACAATTATACAATACAATAAGTTTTCATGGCCGCAACCCACACACCCACACAGTTATGATTATATGTAAAGGTGTGTCTTGTTAAAACATGTTTACATAAGATGTTTGTTTCTTTTACAAGCTAAATATTTTAAGAGCTAGACATGCTTGCGAAGAAGAGCCTTCACCTTCACCAACCTGAACTTGCAGATTTAACAATAACTCTCATGTCTTATCTGCTGCTACCTCCTCATCCTCACATGCGCCCTGCAGCATTAACAGTCCAGCTACTACTCGATGGCAACGGAAACCGACCTGGTGAGCTCTGGAAGAATAGTTCAGTTCTCTTGTTTGATTCCTGGCTTCATCAGTTTACAAGTTAAAGTGTCTTTGTAGCCTGCTTTCTACGGGCATGCAGGCCAGGATGTCCTGGCCAAATAATGCCTCTGTGCATTTAGATACTTGTGCTTGGTGCTTACTTTCAAAGTTTCCTCACATTTAAACAGAATTTTTAACTTTTGACATCATTACAAACACTAAATTTACAGAAAAAATGTGTAATAACTTGGTGAAATTCAAGCATTGCTCAATATGTATGTATACATGGTTAAAACAGTATGCATTTTTAGTTGACAAGCTTTAATAAACACCTTGGTAGTAGGGCTGGGCGATTAATCGAATTTTAATCACAATTAATTTTTGTCCTTCGCAGTTTCCTCTTGTGTTGTTTTTCAGTTGGAAATCGAGCGCCACTGGCATTGCAGCGCTCTGCTGCAGACTCCTCCCACAGCCCCGACCGCGAAAATCGCTGCCCTCCTCCAGCCAAGCGACAGGCGACATTCGTGCATTTGAAATGTTGCGCTCGTTCACGCAGACGTGTAATACACCAGCTCCCAGAGACACAGAGAGACAAACGTTATAAACAAACAACTTTTTTCTCAATTAACACAGTGAACAAACCGGATTTAAGAAACTCATCAACACGTTGGACAAACGGCATCACGGCCATCTTGTCTCCATGTTAGTGGAGAGTCTCTGCTGCCCTGGATGATGAGTGTAGTGAGGGTGTTATGAAGGACGTGGCTACAGTCCAATGTTTCGCCACCGCTACAGACCTGTGGTCAAGCCTCTCCATAGAGCCGTATATAACTGTCACGCTACATTTTATTGACACGGATTTCAATGTGAAAACGAAATGTTTCCAGACTCATTTTTTCCAGATCACACCGGGCAGAACATGCTGCTGGTCTGAGACAAACAATAGCTATGGGGACCTGGTGGAAAGAAACTAGTCTGTATTACCACAGACAACTTTTTCAAATTCAATTTCAAACAATATAATCGTGATTACAATTTTTCCCATAATCGAGCAGCCCTACTTGGTTTTATATGATGGTGCCAGAGCTGTGGATATGATTATTGTGTAAGTGTTGGATGCAATAAAATGTGCTTTGCATACTTTGCATGTTGTGTATTATTGAGGGTACACTAGTTTGCATTGAAACCTCAGTTTGATAGTGGAAAGATGTTCCTGCATCTGTGGGCTACTCTGTACATAGCCAAGCCCGGTGTGAAGAGTTGAGGCTGCTGTTATAAAAGGTAATCTTCATTGTATTTGTCACACTGTACTCTGGGTTTCCACGACATAGTCACTCCTATGGTGGAATGTTTGCATGAAGTGGCCGACTGTCCTTATAACGAGCTACTTTGTAGTTGGTTTCTTTTATTTCTAGTAGTCATTTGAATTTATTTTGGGAAAGCACAAGATTCAGATACAATCCAGAGCTGAATTCCTCAGGCCAGCGGCTATGGGAATTCTGGCCTTAGGGTCGATCCTGTGAAAGACCAAACTGTGGGAAGCTAACATTGCTCACTAGCTGTGTTGAACATTTTAGCCCTTATTTTTGTGGGAATAAATTGCTTCACAAAAGACGTTTGCAAGCAATTTACTTTGGTAGCTCTTCTGTTGTTATGACCCTTTAAATCTGTTGTAATGATGGATGTTTCTTCAGTTTCTTTTGTTTCCTACCACATTTATATAATTGTCTTTCATTACAGTTCATTATAATATATTTTCTCAATGATGCATTGCTGTTAAAACCAATAAGAGAATTGAAGTTTAATTTGCCATCACTGATTGGTTCTGCATGATGATGCAGATGATGATGCGCTCTGACGCAAGTTGCTTGCAGTTTTTGTCTTTGAGCTGACGATTTGCTTGCTCGTATTTTCAAAACTGGAACATTACTGAGGTCATGCAGTGGATGTAGATGTGATTCATCACTAATCTTTATCCAAATTAGGAAGTCTCAGTTCTTATTATGATATAATTAACCTGAGAAAAGAAGCTCCTCCGTTTGTCTCCTAATGCAGGAGGTTCAGCGCTGACACATGGCGGCAGATTACTGAAGGCTAGCAACTGCATGGTTGTACCTTCAATTTGTTTGTATCCGTGGCTCATCAGGTTGTTTGTCTTAGCTCCGTCTCCCTAGTATCAGGTCACCTTGCTTCCATTAAAAGTCTGTTTGGGCTCAAACCTACAGGAGCGTTTTTACCAGGAAAAAATAAACAGTTGCTCACAGAGCCAGACAGGAGGGTTTATAGTGGGGCTCTCCAAGGAGTAGTGACACGCTCACAAGTGAATCCACATGCAGAAACACACATTGAATCTCTGTATGTATGACACGAGACGGGGACTTTACAGTGCTGCGACACAGCCAATTTTTTTTTTGCAGAGTTCACTGACCCCGCTCAGGAGGATTTGATGATGTGTTTGAGAGGAACGGGACAATGAACAGCCAGGCTCCACTGGACCCAGATAAGGAACTGGGATAAGGGTGGGAGTGTCAACACAGAGCAGGGGAAGTTTGGGTTCACTCCAAGAGCCATAATTATCCTTGTTGGGAAAGCCAGAAAGGAAAAAACCCTCACACCCCCACTGATTGCACTGACAAGGCCAAAGACTCATTCATAAGTAAATAGTTTATAAGATGTGTGATTTGACCACACTGTTTCAATCAAAGCATTAACCTCTGACAACCACACAGTGTCAAAAGTTTCCACTGTTACAGTATCATTTTGGGTACCAGAGTAAAAGAATTAGCAACGTTTCACATATATAAGCATTAACTAGGTTATTCTTAACTAGATTATGACATTTAGAGACAAAACCAAGTTATCTAAGTAACTGGGCCAGAAGTGAGAATGACATAACTAATGTAATTTAAAAATCTCACATCCATATTTTTTAATTTATTGAAAATATTTTTACAAGTTGAGTCATTTTTAAAAACATTTCAGCAAAAACTTGCCTCTTGCTTTATAAATGCAAAGACTTAAAGGCTTTTTTAATTTTCAAATCAATAGAGGGTGTTTTTTTTTTTAACTGCCAATTAATATTACAAAATAACAAAAAATGATTCAAAGGTGTAGAATTGAGCTTTTTTTAAAATTTATTGTTAAAGAAACTAGATGATTTAATCGAGAATGAATGTCGTATCAAAATGTTGGTGGTCAAAAGGACTTTTGTTGCAGCCCAAGCTGAGGGTGATTACCTAAGGCATCCCGTCTCCGGCAGGATTTACCAAACAACCTCCAGGTCTAGACTCGCCTGGCCGTCAACCTGTTACAACCTCAGGCTGTTTTTTTTTTGTTTTTTTTTAAGAAGCTTTCCTAAACCTGTGGATTTTCTTAAAAAAAATAAACAAAAAAAAAAAACACACAACTAAAACTTTGGGCGATACGGCCTAGAAATAAAATCTCATATTTTACCAAACCAAATCCAATTTCCTTTTCAAAGTGATTTTTCTTTAATTTTCTTTTTTAAAAACCTATTGAGCTTTAGCATACAAAATATGTTTTTATTTATTTGTTTATATGAATGAATAATGGCAAAAAAGTAACGTCCTTACTTTTCCACCGTAATATCAGCTTCATGAGCTTCATAGAGATACGCAACACAGCTGCATCCATGATCTCTTTCCATCTGGATCGTTATCGCACTGGATCCACTGTGGAAATAATTCCCCTGTAGGTCATCTCTTAATGAGTTTGTGGGCTGAAGTTGTCTTCTGCATCTCAAAGAGAGCAGCAGTTAGTTGCACAGCTAAATGGCAGGTGTGAGTGACGGCCCACTTCACTGTAAATCTGTTAGACCTTTCAGACAAACACTGTTCTGGTGAGGAGGGGGCGCAGAGTCCGCAACTGACTACGGAAGCCCAAGGAGAGCGTTTTGTGGTGCATAAAAGAGAAAAAAAAAATCCAGATTTTCAATAAAATAAATCGTCATGAACAGAAAATTCGAATAATCGACTTTTATCAATTTATTAACCACCAAGCCATTCTTTCTATTAAAACAGTGAATTTCTCTCTCACTGTGAATAGAAACATAAATTAAAACAGTTTGAGACTCTAACTCTGATTTTTTTTTAATTGTTGACTTTGCCCTCACATGTATTTCTATAAAAAATATATATTAATATAAATAAATTATGATAGTTTTGTAGAGCGCAGACCTCCTCCAAGCCATATAAGTCTTTTTACTTTTTTTTTTTTTTTTTTTTTGCAAAAGCTAGTTCTTGTTTTCTGGCTGTGAGACAGGAAACTTATTTATAAAATATGTTTAAGTACCAAGTTTGAATAAAGTTTTTCAGAATAAAGGCCAATTTATGCTCCCTTACGTGTGTAAATAGCGACGTCTGTTTCAAACGTTGTCATGCGTCGCTGTCCTCCATACTTCCATGCGTGTTTTGCGTTGCCATGGTTCCTCCACTAGTGGGCGGTGCTTAGTTCAGAGTTTACTCTCGCAAGCCGACGTTAGATTCAGACACCGTTTGGCAGCAGGACTGCGTCGCTATACAGTTGTTTCCAACTGCCCAAAACGCCCTAAACACTCGCATATAGTCTGTCTTCAAAATCTTGCACAATTTCTACAGTTCGTCTACATTCTTGTTCAGCTTTTTTTGTTCCCTTCCTGATTCTCTTCTTCATCTCTGGTTTGTTTTTTTTCCCTGGTCTGTTCTGCTCAGCACCACCCCTCGCGATTTCCGGTGGTATTGCTCTGTCTTTTCTGCGTCAAGCAACAGATAGCTAAGCTCCCTGAAAACGGACCAAATTACTTGTGTAACAGACGCAGAAGACGGACGAAACTGTCCATCTGTCTGCGTATCCGTCTGCGTCGAGCATAAATGAGCCTTAAAACAGTCACTTTGTTAGAAGTGAACTGTAATGTAGGTGCTTTTAAACTATTTTTTTCCCAACATTCTTATTGTTCTGGCTTAAATAGCTGCTTTTACAAGGGTAATTTTACTGTACTATATTGATGATTATCATATAGATACAGGAAAAGACACGTGATCAGTTTATAACTTCTTGCTTACAACTAACTTTTTAATTAAGCTCTATGGTTGAGGATGTCCACTTGGTAAAGCTTGATCACAATAAACTCATTTACATTAAATCAGATATTTTTGGGATAAGTTAAAAAGAGGTGTTTTATGTATTTAGCAGCATGCCATGAAGCTGTTTGGGCAGCATTGTGTGTACAGGATACGGTTATTAAGTAATCTTATGCTGGCCTTGTTTATTAAAGGAATTTGGCTCTTGTAAACCCCAAAGAATGTGTTGTAAAGAGCTTTGCATAGCAACAGCAGACCTTATCCCAACTTTTGTTTTTATCTACAACCCACGTCCACTTGACTTGTGTAGAAGTTTTCCTCATTCTGTTTGTTGTAGTCACACACTCACACCAGCACATGCTCATGCTTTGCGCTGTCCTGCTGGGTTTTATCTGGGCGGTTGGCCGGGGGAGACACACAAACTGAGTGATTACAGAAGCGCTCATACCTCCTTTATCACCACAGACAACTTACTTAAGCATCCTGCTCGTGCTGTGGAGTGAAGTTGGTCTGTGCTTTCCTCCAGCAGCTGCAGAGGTACATTCAGCAAAAGATGCATGAAAATATATGTTGGTCTCAGATGTCACAGGCTAGATAAATGGAAAGGGTAGTTTTGCACATTGGATTTCAATGGACTAGTTTTTTTTTTTTTTGTCTAACTTTACTCCATTTTTAGTTATTCCAGAAGCGTGTTTAATTAAATCTTTGTTTGCAAATTTCATTGCGCTGTTGAAAGCAAATTTATTTCTCAGCTCAGTCTGCCTCATACATTTGATTAATTTAAGATCCAAGATTTTGAAATGTATCTTGGACTGTTTACAATGAGTTCTAGGGTCGCTGTTTTGTGGTAATAACATTTGAATGTGCTGCATTATAATCTGTGTGACGGTGATAAAAAGTCAGGCGGTAAACAAGTGGCTGCTGGTTGGGCCAAACCAGTGAAGCTGTTGGGTGAAGTTGGACTGGAAAATATATGTATATTTATTTGCTCAGACTTGGCTAAGCTCAGTACCATCTTGCAAAGCTTGAAAATAATTTCTGCTTTTGAGGTATGAATAATCTAGATAAGAAGAATAATGTTTGAAGCCACACTGTACTCCTGTAGCAGAGGACACTGCAACAAAAACTGTCCTCTTGCACCAACAAGGGTCCGGTAAAAGTAGTCCAGTAAGATATTTGGTCCACAAGCTTTACTTCATCCATACAAACTAGAGATTCATGATATTAGATTTTTGGCCAATATCTTCCATCTCTAATAAAATCCCATTTTAGGCAAAAATTGCAGGATTTGAAGGGGTTAAGTTCTTGGAGGTCTTGTCTGTCAGTCTACATTTAAAATTAACCCAGAGTCCTTCAGTCTGAGTGAACTGAGAGCTATGTAGACAGATATGTATGCAAGAGTCAAAAGTGGCGCTAGAATTATCCTTCCTGCTTTCTTATTTTACATGACTTCAAATATCTGGGAGATAGGACGGTGTTTCTCTCCTCCAAACCGTGTGACACAGTGTAAAAACCCTGGTTTAAGACCAAATCTTTGCCAGCGTTTTCATTCGCTTTGTCCTTTCTGAATCAGGATGAAGCTTCAACATCACTTACACGATGGTCCTCTGTTTGGTGGCAACACCAACTAAATGTTTTAATCTTTCTATGTTCAACTCCATGGAAGGCAGCGTGCTCCTGAATGCTAGTTATAAATGCAGAGGTTGCCGGTCAGATTTCTCACTCAACCATCTTGTTCTTACAAAGACCGTTCCGGTATCTAACTTGCACTTTTCCAAGTTCTTCCCATTGTGTTGCATCAACATTACCTGAAAAATTCATTTTTGACATTTGGGAATCATTTATGAATCTTCCACATCTTGACACATTGATAATTTCCTCAACCCCTAAATTGAAGCATGTTTGTATGTTTCTTATAGTCGTTGTGAAGCCTGGTTTCAATTTTCTTTCTGGTCTTTCAGGTCAATTTCTGTTGACCCTTGTGCACACCGTATAACTTTCCCACACAGTCACCAGCTGTACTCTGTGGATGGCTGCCACTTTCCTGCACTTTCACTTACGTTTCTCTTTTAAATAGAAGCTGAACTCGTGAGGAAGTTATAAAACAAAACACTTTCAACCACAATGTTCAAGACAATAGAGTGTTCAGATCAAAGGGCATCGAAGCAGCTCAAGAATCATGAAACATTTACATGTTAGATTATTACAGAAGAATTGAGCTGTCACCCAAACAAAAAAAAGTTATCACCATATAACGTGATAGTTTCATGTAAAAATGTGATATGTGTAACATTATAACGTGATAAATTTTATTGTGAAAACATGAATTAAATTAGCCTACTGTATGCAGATGTGTTGTGACAGAAATATTGGAGCAAAATACATTTAATGGAAACTATTCTCACCAAACAGAAAGACCAAGCAGGTCTTTTTATCAAGCATTCATTGTTCTGCTCTGATTTACTGTTGTACACACAGGAATGTGGGACAGTTATGAGCAACCTGCCTGCATGCAGTGAGACGGTGTGTGTGTCTGAGTTGCCAGACTGTGTGTGATGTTTTTGGTTAATAACGTACCAGTAGTTACTCCTGTGGCTGTCTCCTGAAAATGAAAATTGTAGAGGCTATATGCACCGCTGGGGCTGCAGAGAATTAAGTCGCAGACACAAAGATGTAGTCCTGTCTGCTTTAAGGGTGCAACGTCAACAATATCACAGTGTCCTCCAAGCTTCACCAAATCTTTCCAATGAAGCAAACTTAATCCCATTTGGTAAATTAAACATTTCTCTGACAATATTATATACAGTTTACCCATACAAAGACAAACATGGTTTGTAATTCATGTTTTCACCACAAAATCTAATATGTTTCAGGTTTTTACAATAAACTATCACGTTATAATCTGATAAGGTGCTAATTAGATTTTTATTTGAGTGACAGCTCTATGCTTCCATAGATTGTAAATGTTGGACATAAAAAAACAGCAACAAAAAAAAAACTACCCATTTATTATATTTTACTCATTAGAAATCTTAACATGTTGCTGGGATTGCAGAGCCACAAAATGTAGAAGATGAGACTTGTAAATACGTTTGATGTCATGCCAGGTTGATTAAACAGGTAACATGCTGTGAAATCATTCTGCAGGTTTTAGCAGACTTAAAGTTTAACCACACAAAGTCTTTAATCCTTTTTTTTTCTTTTATAGGCTTTCACATACTGTGTTTTATTTCTTTGTTTATTTGTTGCTTCTGTGAAATAACACCTTGGTTTCACATTTCCCTCCCCATCACTACCTGTAAGCCATACAGAGGCGTCTTTTCTAGGCAAATCCCTTCATCTGTTTCTTGTGCACAATCACTCATTGTGAGCAGGATGGTTGTTTATTTAACCGTAAGCCGTTGATAAAGCATGCTTATTGTCTGAGGTCCTTGTACAGTCAGTGGCTGAGTACTTTTCAGTTAAGCCCATTGTCCCCCCTTTCTCCCGAGGCTCCAGTACAAAAACATACAAGCTCATCTGGCCAGATCATTAAGCAGGGATCTCATACAGACTATTTTCATGTCTTTGCTCTTTCTGCAGCCTCTTGCCCTTTAGGATTTCCTGCTCTGGACTCCTGCTGTTTCTCGGCGCACTTTATGCTGTATGCTGTGCTTCTATAAATATCGGGCATCACTGGGTCATGTCCACACGCTAAAAAGCATGTTCATACATCATACATCGCATTGCTCAAAACTTTGTTCCATCACTCAAAACTAAGTCTGTTTCATGGAAGTCTCACCTTGGAAAACTCTTCCAGTATTTGACTCTTTAACGTCCTCTGGTTCCCATTTAAGGCAAGCAAACAGTACATAACGTACCAGACATTTTCACTTTTTACACGAGAGAAAGTGTCAATTGTGTTACTCTCTAGAGATATCTAAATACGCCGTACATGAACATTTTCTGCGGTTAGCCCCCCAACTAGTAGAAGTCATACCAGCCAGAGTGCTTATATTGTGTCTTTCTTGCAAATGCAAATAGAGGGTAGGCAGCAGCTGGGGGTGGCACTGGGCGTTTCTCCCCAGCAAGCTGCTGTGGTGTCAGAGCTTGGCGCCCTGGCTTTAATTACAGCATCATTAGTCCTCCCACTCTCAGCCTCACTTCTGGAAAAAATGATGGACCAGCATTTCTGACAGTTAGATTCATTCTGTATTCTGAAACAGCTAAACTTTTTACCAACAACAATCACAATATTATCTTTCTATCTGCACAAAGAAGTATAAAATGAGCTCCTACCTTTTAGGAATGCCTAAAGGCAACGCAAGTTTATTTCAATAGCACATTTCATGTAAGACATTTCAAAGTGCTTTACATAAAATGGTAAGAGTATTACAGATGGTGCAAAGAAAGCATTGAAAAGTAGTAAAAGGCAGCAAATAATAGCAAAAACCACAATAAAATTATAATAAAGTCATAAACAACATTAAAATGATTAAAAGCAATGTCAATGAAACCCTTGAATGTAATGACAGATTTTGCTAAAGCAAGCTTTTGTCAGCTTTAGATCTTGTTTGAAATCTGTATAGTGTTCCCAGATTTTTTGAGACAAAGCCTCCAAGATAATGTAGGGTAACGTAGGATAACGTAGGATAACGTAGGATAGCGCAGGATAACGCAAGATAACGCAGGGTTTCCCACACGTGTGGCGCAGGGCCAAAGAATCAACTCCAAGCGCCACAGATTCCATCCGTCTCTCCGCCATCACTCATTTGTTGAAAAGTAAACTCACATGATGTCACTGCTGCTGCTGATTTGAAAATATCCCAGATTTTCTGACACCACCTCATCATTTGTCTTCCCCCTTTCATCTTTTTATTCTGAGTCCATTTCGCCACCACGTTTCTCTGCATCTAAGCTGCTCCGTCTCCGCTTGCTTTGCTCTTGTTGATCAGTTAAGAAAATATTACCGTCATTTTGACCAATCGGCATTATTAGTGACAACTCACGATCACAAATTACTTTGTCTTTGCGCGATGTGCGATGTAATGCACCGTGATTTTATCTTACTTTATTTTTTTTGACATGCAGGCCACTTTCGGGCCCGCTGGTCTAATCTGCCAACATTGTGACTGCAGAAGTTTCTCTCTTTGGGAACGTTTCAGAGTGTCTCCTGAGAAAAAGACCTGGGGCAATCTATTTTTAAAACCACCATTTAGAGGAATAAACATAAGAATGAATAATGTGAGCATGACATTTGTAGAAAGCTTGAAACCTAAAATTATTGTAAAAAAAACAATGAATTGATAAGAGAAGTGATGAGGAAGTTAAAAAACAGGATCAGCTGCAGCTCGGTGCTGATGTTTGGAGTATGACCACTCCCCGATGACTTCCCCTTGGGATCCTCATGGATAGTGGGGCTTTTGCCAGTTTTCCAGCTTATGTCAGTGCAAATGTGGTGGATATGTTTGTGGTTCCTCTTGCTGCCTTATCACTCCTGGCCTCTGCACAGGGTTATCACTTGACCTTTCACCACCGACAATAAAGTTTCCACTGTGGACAGTCCGAACAATGCAGACCCACCCTCTTTTCCCCACAACTTCTGCCTTTCCTCTGGTATCTATTTTTAGAGCTCAACCACAAACACATCTTTGTCTAAGACTTCCAATTTCATTCATTATGTAGCTGGCAAAAAAGGTCATGTGCTTCTGGTCATGGGGAAATTAATAAGAAAAAACTCAAGCATTAATGAGCTATTAAAGTGTTAATTACTGATTTAACTCTGACGTTAACTCTTATGTTTCCTGTGACCATATGATGCAAAGTTCCCAGAGGTTTATGTTTGATATTATGCTTTTTTTGCAGGTCTACTTCATAGCAACATGTAGATTTTTGACTTATTAGATGGCAAATAAAACCAAAAATATTGACAGGCCAGAGATAATAGAAAGTGGACTTCACACTTGGCCTGTATGCACACACACTTGTCTGGAGGGCCGTCCTGGCTGCTTGCCTGCAGCCTGTCAACACCCGCAGGCTTGCAGACAAGTGTCCATTCGTCTGTCGGGCCCCACGAAACAGGCCAGCCCTTGGATGCCAGTTCACATAACAGCTGAACAGATGGTACCACCTCCACCTTGCCTGCCTCACAAAGTTTTATTACCCAATTTGGCCCACAAGAAGCTTGTTAGAAAGAGAAGACAAATGCCTGCTGAAAAGGCAGTACATTTATCTACCTGCTAATGTTCCTCATTTAATTTTTTATAGGTATTTGCTTTGCCTCTATGACAGATGGAAACCTTTTTCATTTGTGTGAGTAAAACTTTTAAATGTACATCCCTTGCCCGAAGTCTGTTTAACATGTCAGCTGGGTTACAGAGAAATTCCACTGTTGGCAGGAAGAAACATACTACGGCTATTTGAAGGTGTCCAAAGGCATAAAGTTGTCAGACACACAACAGTATAAGTTTACAAGGCAGGGATTCTGGTAAGTTCTCCTGTCTTGTAAAATGAGTAAAAAGTATTTGCTTGGATGCCTCCGTATGTGACATATCTTTATTATCTTAACGTCTATAAAGGAGATATAAACTTGAGGAATATTATTTCAGAGGCAGCACATCTTGACCACATAAAACCATAGCCTACTTTCCTCTTTCTTTGCACTCTTATACAGTTGTGGCAAACGATAGACAGCAACTTGAATATTTTAGTTCTCTTCAAATGAGTATACACAGTTACATTGCTTAGTTGTGTGTGTGTTTTTTTTTTAATCTTCCAGTCTTTATAAAATAGCTGTTTATGGGTTAAATGGTTTCAAAATGGAAATTTGGGGACCAAAGATTTAGTAACAGAGATGCTACTAAGCTAATCAGAGTGCAGAGAGTAGCAGCATCTCATGTCAGAACCACAGCTCAGCAGCTTAGTGTTGTTTGCTTACTGCTGATTTTATTACCTGGTAATAAGCAGGAGGTTACTCTTGTCCATCTGTCCACAAGCCTGTCCACAAACCATTTTAATTTCCGTCCATTTAAGTTGCTCTTGAACCTTTGATCAGCACTCAAGGATCACTTTAAAGGTACAATGTGTAGAAATGACATCTAGTGGTAAAGATAGGGGTAGAAATTGCTTTAAATACCAAGCACAGTTGTGAAAGGATTGTGGCCGTCAGCGGCCAAAATTCTTCCAGACATAAACATTTTTTCATCTGTGAGTGGATCCAGTGGCCTCAGGTGCAGCAATGACTGCACTACAAGTAAGCACTTCATCATACCATACATGTGTCCTGTCTTCTTCCATGGTCCTTGTAATGCATTACTTATCCCCAATGGTGCTCTAGCACCACAAAAAAAAAAAAAAAAGAAAAAAAGACGATACTGCAGTACTGAAGCTCAGTGAGTTCTCACCTCACACACAGAGTTGTTTGTCCATTCAGAGACACTGTAGTCAAAATGTTAGCACAAATATGGCAGCTGCCATGTATCTGGACCAAGCGGCAACCTATGGCGGTGAAATGTGGCATGAAGGGAGAGTGCAGCACAAACGCTGTTTTTAGCTGGCTAACAGTGTGCCTTAGTTTTAGCCCACCCAACTTCATTAGCCCGTTAGCTCACATTAGATCTGAGTTGGCTCAGTTAGCTCTTAGCTACAGGCAGCTCGGAGTTTGATAGACGTCAATCATCACTTTGCCCATTTTTGTATATTCTGGGAGCAACGGCAAGCGTGATGCTGCCAACATGGCGATGGTAGGAACTGCCCAACGAGCTTCACGTTTGCTTTTCAGAAACCTACGGGTGATGTCACAGAGGCTCCGTCTATCTTTTATATACAGTCTATGATCTGGGCCCACGGCAAGTAGATATAAATGGCTCATTGTAACAGAATAAAAACAAATGGTATTTTAGTACAGTAATAAGATCCTAATAGAAATAGTTTTTCATGATGTATTTACATTTTCTCTCATTGATCTTTACAGTTGTTACAAGCTGCACCTTTATAAAAGCACTTCTGAACTTTGGCAGATTTTCTCACTGAGGTGCCCTCTACCAATGGCATCCATCTTGTTTCCTGTTGCTTCTCTGAACTCTCTCCAGGGATGTTGACTCAGTCTCTCTCTCTTTCTTTTCCTCTTTTTCTTTAATAATAGCCTTGTGTATTTCTTTGATGAATCATCATTATTCACATTCACATCAGCCAGTGTGTTGATGGTGTGTGACGTGGGGTGTAAAGCAAAACTCGGCTGTAACGTGAATTTCCAGGCAGGAAAATATAGTCACAAAGTGTGGTTTGTCAGCAATGGAAACCTGCAGGGCAACAACAGTTCCAGGAAAGTACATGAAGAATAACATAGTGCCATCAAAATGAGTTGGAAACACACATTATTCAGGTCGGAAAGATACATTATGCTATTTTAAAGTTTAGATTTTTAGAAAGGATACTAGTGCATTATTTATTGGATTTTTCAAGTATTGGGTGTTTGTGTCATCTAAGTCAATGGTTCCCAACCTGTTGATAAGCAGTGTTTTTGCTTTATTCACCAGGTTGTCCTAGAAATCTTAATGATGACAACATAGACTGGGCTCCTAAGAAGAATCTAGGCCATGACAGAGTGAAACAGTGTTGTGGTTTATTCACACCAAGCACATGTAGCAATTATGCAATAAAAACACCAACATGTGCACTTAGACCAGCAGAAAGATGCATGATGCATCATAAAGGGTCTTAATCCCAACTACTTTCATCTGTCCACACATAAAGAAGTTAATAGGCTTCTAAGCTTTTCTATGTTTTTATCTGTTTGGCCATGTAGAAGCTTATCTGAGATACCAGGGAACTGAATGAATGGATATTCGTCCAATTCAAAGCTTAACTCTGTTTTTGGATAAAATATAAGGATCTATAACACATTTTCAACACTTTTAAGGTATGTAGGACAGCTTTCAATGTCTTCCTTATACAACATTAGACTGGGCGAATAATCGATTAAATTGATCAATTGAATTTTCCATTTCTGGAGATTTATTTTTTTGAAAATCTGGATTTTTTTCCATAGTTAGCAGCAGACTTAGCCCTCCCTCCACACCAAAACGGTGTTTGTCTGGCAATTTTTCAGTGAAGTGACCCTTCACTCACGTCTGGGATTTAGCTGTGCGTATAACTGCAATGAGAAATGCTGCTCTCTGAGTCAACTTAACCTACAAACCCTAGTTAAGAGACAGCCTTCTTTAGGGGAATTATTTCTGCAGTGGATCCTGTATGATAAGGATCCAGATGGAAAGAGATCACGGATCCATTGTGTCGCATATTTCTGTGTAAGATATGAAGTCGTTTATATGGTGGAAAAGCTATGACATTATATGCTTTATTTTTGCTGGCATTCATCTATATAAACAAAAAATGTTTTTAATAAGTTTATTTATGTTTTGTAAAAGAAAAGAAAAAAAAACGATTTAAAATCGGAAATCGGATTTAGTTATAAAAAATCTGCAATTTTATTTTTAGGCCATATCGCCCAGCTCTACATTAGACATATTGATTTGGTTGCCAGAAGTACTTGGCCCTTCAAAAGTCATGTGATTAAAACCTAGCCATGTGTTTAAGAATAAGTGATGACATCTTTTCCCACTTTCCATTGATCACATCTCAGAGGTCAGGATAGCTTGTGATTGTATCAGGGGTTACAGAAGATTTTAACAGACTGTTTTCTTTTGAGCCAATCCACTACTTTATTGACAGAATTGTATCAACTGGTGTCATGAAAACCATTACAGGAGAAAAAACTGGACCAAAGTACCCTAACCATGATTACAATAATTATAGTAATTGATAAGTAGTGCTAACAGGGTAAAAAACATTCATCAAACTCTCCGTCAAGGAACAAACGATAACGTCTCTGTTGCCTAACATAGTTGCAAACGATGCTAAAGATTGTTTATGTCTGCATCAGCAGCCTCATTTGTGAGTTTAATTTCCTCATAAACATGGTCTGATTTCACCTCAGTGGAAAAAGAAGCTGCATTAATGCTGATGTTATGCATGTGTCTGTCTGACTCAGGCTAGTTTCTTTCCCACATCTTTGAGATTGTCAAAAATTATTTAGCTTTGTTTGTGTGTATGTGTGTGTGTCTTGGCAGAAGTGGTTAGTGAGTCTGTGTGAACTTTACATCTGGGACAGAGAGATTACAAAGAACTTTGTCTTGCAATTCCTGTTTACTCGTCTTTCACGATGAGCAGTTTACACTCTGCATCCTGTCTGTGTGTTTGTGTGTGTGTGTTTATCCGTCTTGACTTAATGCACATTCCTCATTTCATCATATGTGTATGTATGTCTGTTCTTTGCTGTAAGGTCACCAGATAATGGCAGAACTGATTGTGAGAGGTGATTAGATTTCAGATGATGAATAACTGAGTTAAATAGCAAGCTGAGTGTAAAACTAATGAGGCGTTTTGTGTGCACTGAAGGGAGATCTATAAAGCCGTTTGCGACCTGACTGAATTACAGGATTGAGCAACACATGAGCATCTTTATATCAGTTTGACATTTCTTCATCATTAGAGTCCCATGACCATGGAGATACTCAACACTCTAGTTTAAATGATGTAGATCAGCGGTTCCCATACTTTTTGAGCCATGACCCCCAAGATAACCTACGTTGTTGTTCGTGGCCACTACTTAGGGTCAGGACCTCCAGTTTGGGAAAGGCTGACCTAGATGAGTAGTTTTTTTTATCTTTAAAATAAGTTAAGTCTTTCTGCTGCCAAATGACACCCTCAAAGCGTCCTCTGAAATGCGGGCTTGCCTCATCTCTTTCCCAACTGCTGCTCAGTAGTGTCACTTCAGATGAAAGTTGCAAAACTAAATTGTGAAATTATTCAAGTGTGTCATAAAAAGGATGAGCACAACCCCCCCCCCCCCACAAAAAAAAGAGGAAAATGACAAAGGAAGGGAATTATGTGTAAAGCAGAAGCCTACCGCCGTCCAAACCCCCGTAGGCTCTAGATATATTACACAATCTACCTTCTCAGATGTTCCTGTATCTGCCATCTTTGTGCAGCCAGGGTTTAAACCGCCGTAGACGTTTTGGTGTTTTTGATGTGCGAACACTCCAGCTCTGGTCGAGGTCTGGGCGTAGGCTATGTGTTGTGGAAACTTGGTTCTCTCTTTGCTGTTTGTTTTGGAAGTCTGCTTTTCTGGCTCTCGATGGAGGTCATTTCTGAGGGGAAGTGTTTAAAAGACTTCTTGGGAGTGTTCTTGATTTGGACATGCTTTGGACGTTCAGAGGAGTAGGAGAGAGTCTGCTTCGTCCCATTTTGGACTTGCCTGATGAACTGGTTTAACCTATTTTTCTGCATGACATGGATCCCCATGTTGATTTTTCTGCTCTACATAGTACACAGCGGCAGAAAGAATTGGTTCGTGGGCCTCTCAGGGACAGTTGATTGGGGTCCTGGTGGAAAAGGAAGCTGACCCTCGCCCACCATTGCTCCTTTTTCTTTCTCCCATTTTCTATTTTTTCTTGACTTTCTTTCTCTCCCTCCCTCCCTCCCACATCAGGAAGAACCCAATTACAGAGATATCAGGCCCATGCTGAAAATGTGACAGCCTGTGAAATGTCTTCAGCGTCACACAGAGACAGTGTTTGTCTTGCCCTAGCGCAAACAGGATGCCGCATGCAGGAGAGCGGCGTAAGATAACAACAGACTATCCTGCAAGAAAGGAAAGGCAAAAAAAACCCCACCACAGCTCAGAAGGCGGAGGACAGTTTGGACAAAGAGAGGAAAAAACAGCTGAGACTGATGATGCACAGATGATCTGATGACCTCATCAGAGACAAAGAGCAGCAGCAGCTACAGTATCAATAGAAGAGTGCAAATCTTGAACAGGAAGTTTAACTGTACACGCCTCCACCTGAAGGAAACACTACGTATAGTGTAGACACCGTCTCGTCTCTCCTCCTCCACCTACTCCTAACCATTTCCTCTATAGAAAGTAGTTCTTTTAAGTATGAAATCCAAGCTTGAGCTGGTCACACTTCCAGAGAAAAATAAAGACCGAAAGCACAGACATTAACAGAGATATTTCTGTTCTTATTGTCGTCACATGGTATTCTCACTTGGAGGAAGCAGGCTGCAAGATTCACGCGCCTTTTTCTAAGCTGTATATTATAGGAACTTTCCATTCAGTTGTGCTTATTTTGTCCGTACCGGTGCCTTTATGGTTCTAATTGAGGACTGAAATGTCGGTCGTGTCACCTCCAGAGCAGGAGTTACCAAAATAAACTGTAATTTACAGCTGAGACGTTCTGCTTCTAACATCTAAAACCCCTAATTAGTTTTTTTTTTTCCCTCAGAATTTGGAAAAATGGGCAGTTTTGGTCAGTGTCAAAACAAAAATGTAACACTTTTCATGACAAATTACATTTCATTTTAAAGTAACTGCCCTTTTTATTAGGCTCAGAATTCTCAGTGTCATAGATACAATGAGGTGGTGGAAACATTCCTCAGAGATTTTGCTCCATATTGACATGACAGCATCATGCGGTTGTTGCACATCCATGATGAGAATCTCCCGTTCCACCACATCACAAAGCTGCTCTATTGGACTGAGATCTGGTGGCTGTGGAGGCCGTTGGAGTCCAGTGAACTCATCGTCATGTTCTAGAAAGCAGCTGGAGATGATCTGAGCTTTGTGACATGGTGCATTATCCTGCTGGAAGTAACCTTCAGAAGATGCTACACTGTGGTCATAAAGGGATGGCATTCAAAAGTGTGCCAAGAAAATATCCCCCACACCGTTACACGACCAGCAGCCTGAACTATTCATGTTTTTTCCACCAAATTCTGAGCCTACCATTTGAATGTGGAGCTGAATTGGAGACTTATCAGACCAATAACGTTCCTCTATCTTCTATTTTCCAGTGTTGGTGAGTCTGTTTATTGGGCAGTAAAGTACTGCTTGCTGCGCTCTGATATTGTGGTTCTAATAAACTGGGGGAATTAATTCTCTTACAGGAAAAGCTTCAATATTCTGGCAGTTTTTTGTGAACAGATTAAAGGCTGTTTGTGCTTTGCTGCTGCTCTGGCATTTCTCTATTTTTGTAGCTCACAAAAATCTATAACAGAATTCTTTCTTTTGTTTGATTCAGCTGAATCGACACAGCTAATGCCACCTGACACCCAAACGCCAGAATCAATATCAGAATTGATACTAGACTTTTAAAACTTATACACAAACATGAACATAGAATTGTGAAAAGAAAAAAAAGAAGAAAAACTCTCTATGTCCTCATCAAATGTTTTGTGCAGATGCCTGGGGAGATGGAAATCATCTGAGTGACTTTTCAAAGCCTGAGAAAAGTAGAGCATGCTTTTTATGTTGAATCTGCCGCAACCTATTTATCTGACTGTCTTTTTTCCATTCCTAAATTATGCATAGGTTTCTAAGTGTGTCCTTTTTGCAGATTGATTCCTCTTCTTGAAAGAGTGAGCAGAAGCAGGTTACTGGTGTCCCTCAGGTTTAACAAACCCAGCTGTTAAACCAGTGAAGGCACTCTGAGTTTGAGAGATTGTGCAGATATATGAGATTCTCCATCAGTGTTGTCTTGCAGGGTTGAGTTAAATTTTTAGATGGTATTTTCAAACCTCCATTGATTTTGTGTTAATTAGCTCACATCAGTTCAGTGGCTGCCAGTGCTCTGAAATGTAAAAACACGTTTGCAGTGAACCTGCTCGATTATGGCAAAATTGAAAATCACAATTATTTTGATTGAAATTGAGATCTCAATTTAACACATTTATTCATTATTCACTTTAAGAATATCAATTTCTATCAATCGACAGAGAGAGAGAGACAGAGAGCCAATGTGACATTTGAAGCCTTGTCTGGTCAGACAGACGAGTTTCTTTCCTTCAGGTCCCACGTAGCTATTGTTTGTCTCAGACCAGCAGCTATGTTCTGCCCGGTGTGATCTGGGAAAAAATTAGTCTGGAGAAGTTTTGTTTTCATGTTGAACTCCTCGTCAGTGAAATGTAGTGTGACATTTATATACGGCTCTATGGTGAAACATTGGACTGTAACCACAACACAACACACTCACAACACTCATCATCCAGGCCAGGGAGAGACACTCTGCTAACATGGTGACGACATGGCAGTGATAACGTTTGTCCAAAGTGTTGATGAGTTTCTTAAATCCCGGGTTGTTCACTGTGTTAACTAAGCACTGGTCTTTGGTGAGAAAGATAAAGTTATGTTTGTTTTATAACGTTTGTCTCTTTGTGTCTATGGGAGTTGTTGGGTTTAGTCACGACTCTTCAGTCTAACTTGAGAGGTGTTGGGAACTCGTGTTGAATTAAACCAAAGCGGCTGGGGCTGTGGGAGGAGTCTGCAGCAGAGCGCTGCAATGCCAGCGGTGCTTGATTTGCACCTGAAGACAGCACAAGCATAAACTGAGAAGGAGCAAAAAATCAGATCATTTAATTTTTATGATCGTTGAAAACCCACATCGTAACTAAGATTAAAATTTGATTTAATTGCCCAGCCCTAGTTTACAATTACACCAGTCTCTAGATGTTTAAAAATTCCTGTGACAGCATCCAAAAGCCCAAGTGAATGTCAAACTTCCCAATGTCAAAGATTAAACCTGGAGAAAAACAACAAAAGCTCACATTTGAATCCAAAATTCTTCAGTTTTTACAATTGTGTTAAAGAAGGAGTTGATCAACCAGGCACTGCAGCTTTGACATTGATTTTCAGTTTTTTTTAATGGAGATGTGCATGACTTGATCTAAAAGTGGATAAATTGTGAAGGTGCACACAGTTGCTGCTTTTCAACAGTCAACTTATTTTTGTTTGGGGCAGGAGGAAAGTTATGTTTGCCTACACAGAGACCTGAAACCACTGTTTATGGAGCTGTTTCCAGCGGAAGCAACAAACTGGAGCAGATGTTGGCAACTGCAACCAAATCAAGGGAAGCGTGGCAGTATTTTACCTGACAACAAAATCAGATGCACATCATGAAAGATGAAGCTTGTTTACCACAGATCTACCAACACAATGACAGACTAACCAAACCATCACAAAAATACTGCTCTTCAGGAGTAAAGAGACCAGAAGGACAGACAACAGAATATGACTGGTTATGTTGTAGCTGAATGCTTGTGTTAGTTCACCTTTCAGAGCAGCTGCCCCATGAACAGAAGCTACAGCTCCCTAACATAGCTAGCCCTGCTTTCAGTCCAGGCCTGAGATTTCCATAATGTGGTAAACAAGGATGAAATTGTAGTTTTTCACGGTGCCTGAGTCAAATTAACAGGGAAAACCGTCTGTGTGACATCACCTTAACTAACAGGGATCAAGTCTCCCCCGAAAGTTTAGTAGTGGATAAGAGGTTGACAGAAATGCTGGGGTTGTCTAGAAAATTAAGAAATTCAACATGACATAACTCTAAAAAATGAAAAAGCTGCATCTGTTTCTGGTGAGGGATTAGGTTGAGAATATAATGACTGACCAAACGAGGAGCGTTGCCAGAAAACTAGAGCATTTAAAAAAAAAAAAAAAAAAAGAAAAGAAAACCAGAGCAGCCTCCATCAAACTCACCCCAATTATTTGAGCTGCACCTGGACGCTGTCCTAAAGAAGATCTGTGGTGGGAAAAAGAATCTGTCATTGTCTGTGATATAAATGATTGATATATTTTGCTTCAGAAAAGAAAAAACAAACAACAACAACAAAAGCTGTTTACAGCTGGTAGACCATCTGGTTCGTATACGGAGACTGCAGCTCCTCAAAGCTGCTGGCCCAGGTTCCAGTCACGCCTGAAGGTCCTTGGTCACAGGTCTCCTCCTCTTTCTCTGACCCGTTCCTGTCAAGCAACCACTCAACAGAACCAAAAAAAAAAAAAAAAACACATCTTAAAATGAAGAAATAAGTAGGTGTTTTCCTATGTAACTTTGTAAATGACCACATAAGAAATATTGCCCTGGAAAAATTAGGTTGCGTAATAAAAGAAAATTCAGGGGAAGAAAAAAGTAAAATATATCATTTAAGAGAAAATAAAGTGGAATCTGGGAAAAAAATGAAAGCAGGTTTTAAAGGGCCCCTCTCCACACATATTGGCCTGACTAGTTTACTTAAAAAATTACTTCAAGGCCCATCTCTAATTTTTTTTTAGAAATTCAGAACATACATTCTGCCTTCCCAGAGAGACAAACTCCATGAGAAGTGTCTCCAGTGGCTGTGGATTGTAAGACTGTTGGGGATTTCCTTCTTCTATTCACATCTTCCCATAAAGACAAATAAACAGGGCTCCACTGATGCTGGTTTTTATTAGCTGATGCAAAATATGTAGAGAGCAGGGAGACCAGTGGCTGTTAAATAATGATGCTGGAATTAAATGAACAATGATTTAACTCAGCTATGTTTGCTGAAGTAAATTCTGCAGTGCCTTACAAATTAAAAAGTCTTCGTATGAGGACTTTTTTTTTTTTTTGTCGGCATCATAAATATTTTGCTGACACACTTTTTTATTGGGTTCTGTCCCACTATCCCACCTGCTCCCGCTGTTGAATCCCTCCGATGGGAGCAAAGTAAATATTAGGATTAACTTTTGCTGTGCTGCGTCTGACAGCTTTTAAATCTCAGATGGAAAGCATTTTCTGCTCCAAACAATAAGAAATGCTCCTTTTTTTTTTTTTTTTTTTTTTTTTATAGAAGCTGATCCACTCATATATGCTTAGAAGACTCAGCTTAGTGTGCTTTATCCAATAATGCAAAATACACTCATCCTTTTTTAGGTTATTGTTTTAGTGAAGTTGTTCCTCTCACAGAGACAGTAACCAGGCGTGCGCAGCATTTTATTACATCTTTAAATTACTGATGTCATGTGGAACATTGTTTGATTTTTCCAGGAAAGTGTCTGGTGCTTGTAAAAGTTCAGTTATTATGTCTTTTCCAGAGTGGTTTCACTCCTTCAGATGGGGCTATGATTTGGCACGACCTCATCGGCTCACGGCTAATGAGCTGTTTCCCTGGAAGAGTGACAGCCAATAACTTAAAAAAAGGGAAAGATGGCAGTAATCATTCGAACAGAGATGCAGCTGATTAACGAAGTGTGTTTGACCTCTTGACCCTGCGATCGGCGCTGAATGAACTAATTTGGCTGCTTTTTGGTCATTTGGGAAAGATGCTGCCTTGTGGAAAGGCTATAAAAATATAAGAGAAGTGTTTTAACTCTCTTCATTATGGCTGGACGATATTAAAAAGAAATTAATATTGGTTGATGTAGATAATTATCACAAAATGTAAGAAACAGCTAAATTCCATTGGGTACGTGCACGCCATGTTCTGGCTGCGCCGCGGTTTTATTCTGACCTCCAGCACGTCTAGAACACGTCAAGCTCAGCAGTTCAGATAGGGCCAGACAGGAAATCAGACACGGGAGCAGTGTAAAGCATCCAATAAATTTCAAAATAAAAGCTGGCGTACAGATTTGTGAACTATGTAACTATGTAAATCAAGCTCCGCTGGCATTGCAGCGCTCTGCTGCAGACTCCTCCCACAGCCCCAACCGCTTTGGTTAAATTCAATGCAAGTTCCCAAAACCTCTGAAGTTAGACTAAAGAGTCGCGACTAAAAAATCCACCAGCTCCCAGAGACACAAAGAGACAAACGTTATAAACAAACATAACTTTATCTTTCTCACCAAAGACCAGTGCTCATTTAACACAGTGAACAACCCGGGATTTAAGAAACTCGTCAACACTTTGGACAAACGTTATCACTGCCATGTTGTCACCATGTTAGCAGAGTGTCTCTCCCTGGCTTGGATGATGAGTGTCTAGAGGGTGTTGTGAAGGACATTTCACCAACACTATGGATCTGTGGTCAAACTGCACCATAGAGCCGTATATAAATGTCACGCTACATTTCATTGATGCGGATTTCAGCGTGAAAACAAAGTGTTTCCAGACTCATTTTTTCCCAAATCACATGGGCAGAACATAGCTGCTGGTCTGAGACAAACAATAGCTATGCTACGAGGACCTGAGAGGAAAGAAGATAGTCTGTATTACCACAGACAAGGCTTCAAATGTCACACTGGCTGCCTCTCTCTCTCTCTCTGTTTTTGCCATAATTGAGCTGCCCAAATTGTTATGGTATATTAGAAATACATGTAGATGTGTCAGATCAGATTGTTACAATTATCTGATTACTTCCAGATACCAGATTTTGATTGTCACGTAAATGGACTCTGTGTTTTTGTCTTTAATATTCAAGAAATAGGTAGTGTTACACAGTCAGCTGTAAAGGAATTTATATAGAATGGAAATGGATTTAATAGAAATCTATTTAAAATAGGCTGTTGTGAATCAAACTGAATCGATTCAGGAAATTAGTGTCGTTACCCAGTCCTAGTCATTTTTTTTACAGCCACAGTAATATGTAGGGCCATATTAATTCCATGACGCACAAGACATGGACTGCAGATTAAAACTGACAATCACAGAAATTAATTCTAAAACCTGGAATATCGTGGAATTTTCCCATATGTGCATGTAATCTGCTTACCTTTGCCCCCTGTCATTTAATGAGTTTTTAGCCATTTTTCTGACCTTTTTAACCGAAAAGTCATTTTATATATATATATAAATCAGAAGATGCCACAGGTTACGGATCTGTTGTGTGGAGTTCCTCAGGGATCTGTTCTGGATCCACTAGTGTTCTTGCTGTATGTTCTCTCCTAGGGAAGGGTTATTAACCAGTTCTGTTAAATTTTAGGTCAGCTTTATGCTAATATTGCTGCTTACATTTAATCAGTTAATCAGACATTAAGAAAAAGTTAACTTATAGCTGATTAATTACTGATTAGTAGCTAATAATTAACATCAAATCTGCATCCAGTCAAGCCTGATGAATTTCGATGTCGTGTCTGGTCGATGTCTTCAGACTGAGTTCATGTGGTAAAACAAAAAAATAAGGGAGGAAAGAAAATGGATAAATTAAAATTGGGCCCATAGGGCCCTAAATATGCATACTGTAGTGTCTGATTATCAATTCTGCTCTTTGCTTTATTACATGTATCTGACATGCATTCTGTCAGTTTTGTACTCTGCCCTATCACCAGCAGGTAATCCACAACTACCTGAGAGAGGTCTTTGTCTCAGCTCTCTATAAAAGTGAGCTAAGACAAGAGTTCTTGGGATTTCCACAATTCAGATTTAGGAATACTCACAGTTTCTACACGTTTTAGATGCCAGACTTTTTGCAGTGAACCTTTTTGTAATTTTAAGCTAGTGTCTGGAGACCTTTTTTAACCTTCAAACCTTCTTCTTACATCACCTGCCTCGTAAAAATAAACATCAGTACCCCAAAGGATTTTCTCCAGAATTGATTTCTACCTTGTTTCAGACTTAGACGCTGACCTTTGTTTCATTTACAGCAGAGCCAGCCAGTCCTCAGCAGAAGTTTTTATCTATTTTTATATTTGATCCATAATAAGAAATAGAGGACACCACACACGATTAAGACAGCAGAGGAATGAATCCTACAAACCCGGTATTGTGCTTCCTGATTGTTTTCTACATCAGCACTGTGATGACAGCAGCCCTCAGTGGTCTAATGAGAGGCAGCTAAACAGTCAGTGGAGTGCACCCAGTTACAGACGCTGTGGGGTTTCATAGCTTACGTAGTCTTTATCTCTGCCTGATTTGTGACTTGTAATTATAGTGTGGTGGTCTGGGTGGCAACTAAAGCGTTCACCCCCCCATGCATACACACTCTCTTTGTGATGGTGCACAGTATTTCCATGTTAGGCTTTAGCACATCTTTTTAAATACAGACTCAGAGAAACAGGGCTTTCCTGGAGCACATTTGGTGATTCATCGATTCCCTTGTGTTGGCGAGATCACTGTGGAAAGAATTAAAGGCTTATGCACTCAGCTAAAATGCACTAACATTATTACTTTGGATTGGTAACAAGCTCATTGAATGCCCCATTTGTCTGACGGGGAGAATGTGTTTGTCGAGAGTGTTGAGAAGGATCATTCATTAAAAGGCTATTAGCTTAATGCTTGATGACCATATCACTGTTTATGCGTCATTGGCTCTGTGGTTTTATCCTAATAATTCCTTGAACTCTGACAACATTGTTTTCATCCCGTCAAACTGGAGACTTGTTGAAACTTCACCCATATTTCAAGTTAGTGGAAGAGTCTTGAACAGAAATTCTTTGTAGGACACCCCGAGGGCTCGACACACCCATGTTTAATAGTTTTAGGATTGTGGCAGCATGACCCCACATGTACATTGTGTACATAGATATGCTTATTTAGTCTGTAAACGTACAGTTGTTATTTATTTACGTTATTGATATTAATGGTTGAATAACGTATTTCTGTCCACATTAGGACTGCACGATAACATTTAGAAGAAACATGTAATATGCAGTGACATTCTTGAATTTTCTTATAATAAAGTTACAAATACTTCAAACAAGACGTGTAGATATCAGTATATGTGTAGCAGGTGAAGGCAAAATGACGGCAGCTTATAGCAATAAATGTTAAAAATTTTGGCCTAAAAAAATTTAAACCCTAATAGATGAATATGTCTTTGGAATGATGCAGCTGTAGCTTGAAATTTCTATCAGATCATAATATGT
The DNA here is from genome assembly GCF_017639745.1 of Melanotaenia boesemani. Classification (NCBI taxonomy): domain Eukaryota; kingdom Metazoa; phylum Chordata; class Actinopteri; order Atheriniformes; family Melanotaeniidae; genus Melanotaenia; species Melanotaenia boesemani. The sequence goes on from NC_055697.1 coordinate 7,314,644, forward strand.
GAACATTATCTCTGTAAAGGCCAACTCTGATAAAGTGGAACAGAATTAGAGAGATTTTATTACAGACAGTTCAGGTGAGATGTCCAGAATGGCCATTTGTCACAGTTTAGCACGTCCCCCATTTTGGGGACCCCAGGTTTTAAAAGGTTAATACTTGCGGCTGCGTTCTTCTTCTGCACCCGTTCATGCTACATACCTGAAGAACATGTGCAAAATTAGAAGTTAATCTAAGTGCAACTAAAACCTGAGCTTGTTCTGTTTTGTGTCATTATATCTTTGAAATATTATAATTGTTTTTGTGATGCTGAAATATTGTGTTGATATTGTGAAATGCTAAAGCGTAAAGATTAAAACAATGGCTTGCACAAAAAGACAGAAATATGCTTTCTTTTTGTCAGACGACTAAAGTTAGAATATTATTGTGTCCTATAAATGCTTGCAAATGAAAACAGTTTGCAACAAAACTAAATGGACATGACAGTGAAATCAAAAGAAAACAAATAGTTAAATTTTAATCATAGAACCCTGTAGAGGTTAACCCGTTAAGGCTCGACCCATGAAGAAATGGTAAGAAAAGTCACATTTTTTAAATATGAGGTCTTTATTTGGCCCTTTAACAAAATGTAACAAAAAAATTAACACTTTTTGGGGGATTACCATGTGATAGTTTAAAAATATTATAATATGGTTTTCTGCTTCTGGGTATCTATTAGGGGATAGAAGACAAGTATCACATTGTGTTCAACAGGATTTTGAACAAAGTTTATACCATAAATTGAAGCAAAATGCCTCAGAAACTGTATGTGACAAATATGTCACGACGGGCTCTTATGGGTTAAAAAAAGAAAGAGAAATAGTTAAAATCATAATGTGCATCAGCTCACATTCATAAGAGTTGTAACGAACTTTGGTTGTAACTAACTTTTTCAGAACAATCTTAAAATCCTCTTTTTAAAGTTGCTTTAACAAGGTCTTCCAGCACTGCTAAATCTACTTCTGGATGCACGGCTGTCACACAGCCTGAGAAAACTCTGGGGAATTTTGTTTCATGTTAAAATATGTTGCATCGTTTTTCATTTATATCTCTCCATATCAGTCTCAAATTGCTTTAAAATGTGCATATGCATGGAATAAAGAATGCATGAAGAATTAGTTTAATTTTCTTTTGGATCTTTTGGGCTCTAATGGCCTTTATTCACCAGTAGCAGCGTTTCTGCATCTGGTCTCAGCTGTCCTTCTAGAGAACCTGTAACCCTACTTAACCACATCTTATAATAATGATGTTTTTAAAATGAAAAGGAAATTAGTTTAGAGCATATTTGATCATTATTCAAGTGGATAAAGTGAATTATTTTATTGAACTGTTGAGTAATCTGGGTGAGTACTGATAGGACTAACATGACATGAATACATGTGGAAACCGTAAAATAGACTTCGTAAATCCAAAACAAAATCAATCGTCTGGCTTTCAAATTTTTACCTCATCAATTTTATAAGAAGATCAAGTGGATTTTTTTTTCTAATCAGCCACTCCTAAACCAAAATCCAGCTTCAGATGCAAAGCTGTTAACGCTGATCAACTCCTTCCATACGTCTACGAGCGAATGCTTAGTCATACATATGTTCAATTGTGCCTTTACTAGAAATGGTCTTTTTCAAGGTTCCTCTTCTTGACTTTTCCCTAAAGAGTTTTTTGCATGCAGTACAGTAGCTCTGAGCATCACAGCGTGTTGGAGAGTTTTCTGCTCTGTGTTGAATAACACATGGCAGAGGTGTGAGTGGGAGAGCTCACATCTATCAGTTGTAGAGTTCCCTTAAGGCCTAGTGTGTATCACACAATGCAGCACTTTCCTATACTGTATTTTAATCATACAAAACCAATTCCAGTTGAAATTTTTCCAGATGTGCCTCAAATAGGAATAATAAACTGATATTTGATGCAGAAATCCTATTCCTTTACAGAGAAACGCATGTTTAAATCATTAATATCGGCATGTGAAGCCTAAGGTTTAGTCGCACTGCAGTTTTCCACTGCAACGCCTTAGTTATTATGGTGCAGTCGCCCTATACAGACACACAACCCATCCACCCAGGCGTGTGAGCTTTTCAATGGTATTGGAAGTGTTTCATGCTGTGAGGAAAGAGCTTTCGAACCACACAGCTGCGGTCGCTCTGAGTGCTGTAATTTCCTGTCTTCTGGTGCCACATGATCTACATAAGTCCCAGCTGATTGCAGAGTTGATTCACATTGAAAAAATGGTGTGCGCACATACATTTGTGTGTGGATATTAAACATTTACAACTCTCACAAGGGGTCATTCCTCTGATCTGATTTCTGTTTCGTAAAGTGTAAAAAAAATATGCTTTCTATTGCATATTTTACAGCATTGCAGAAAAGCTTTAAATATCAGCGTCACAGAGCCATTGACTATTGATTTCTGTATCAACCTTCTGTTGGATGCTTCTCTCTCCAATGCAGTCATGGTAAACTTGTGAAATGCTAGCTTTAACTGGCAGTTGATGCACTAGACTTTATATTTATTTACAGTTTTCTACGCAGGAGGGTTTTCTGTTTGCTGTCTTTGGTGCTGCATATTTCCTATATATGTACTCAGTTAGCATGAACTCTTACAGGGCCACACACTTTATTAAAAAAAACGTAGCATTAGTGAGGCGTTCTTCTGTTGTTGACAGTTCTGTAAATTGACGCCATCTTGTGGACATCATATTGTACAAACTGACTTTCTGTTGCCAAGATTCAATTACATTTGCATCTTTGCTTCAATTCCACAAATTAGCTTTGCCTGTTTGGTTTGTTTTGGTTTTTACATTGCTACGGTGATAATTCATCAGCACTTTGCTGCAAGACGAAGGCTAATGTTTTTTAGCAACAATCTAAGGCTATGTCCACAATAATTTTCATTGTATTATTTTTTTTCCTTTCTTATTTTCTTTATTTTTTTATTTGACTAAAAAATGTTTTCCTTCATACAGTCCTGAAAATAATCTTACCCGTGTACATGTGGTGAAGGCCTGACATAACACCATTGTGTCATGTAGGTAGTATGTAATCTGGGATGGCTGTAATAACCAGAGTGTATTATTTACATTTTTAAAATTTCCACACAAAAGTTGATGAGCTGTTTGTGTTGGTGATGTAAAAAGTCTCTTGATGATAGGTTTGAAATGTGTGTGTAAAGACAGCTTGGAGGCATCAATTGATGGTACACGAGCCTCTCCGTTTGAAGCGTCCCTAAATGTTAACGTCCCTCCAAGTTAACGTTACTCCATACCTCCTCCACCTTGTCCTCTTGAAGGATGAAAGCATCTCTAAGGATCCAGCCTCGGTCTAATTCAGAGTTTCAGTGTGGGGTTTGCTCTAATTAATTCTTTAATGAGCCTCTTTGATGTGGCGTTGCATAAAACACAGAGGGAACATACCTCTGCGTCATTGGGCCTCTGCAGAGCGACTGAGGGAGAGTCGTTTTCAGCAGCAACCTGTTGAAGGACACAAGGCCAGCCAATCAACCAGCTCTCCTTCCTCTGATCCCATCCCTCAGCTACAGGCCTCCATCTCCATCCAGCCAAGGTATTTTTAGCCTGCTGCTTGCTCCCCTGAAAGCCAATAACCTCTTTTCAAACAGCCTGTCAACACACACACATACACACTGGCTTCCCATGCACAAAGAGCCATGCCACCCAAAAATAACCCAAAAACATAAGTCTTGGACATGAAAAGCCTCTGTATGCCTTTAACCGCAACTCAAAAGCTAGTTTGCAGACTCCCTCCTGGTAGTTAAAGTAGTCACAGGTTTATGGCCTCACTTTGCATGGCAAATTAGGTGGTTATCTGAAAAAATGGATCCGCTTCTCGTCATACTTCATTAATTTCTTCTCGGAATATTGTTTGACAAATTGATTTATTTGTATATTGATGAAAAGCACCTAGCCTTTCAAATATTTACAAGTTTACAATCAAACGATTCTACAATGTCAGAATGATTTATTCCACTCAAACATATGATATACTGTATGCAAGTGTATGTCATAATCTGAATAATTTAGCACATGTAAACATAGCTCAGGGCCCAAAATTCATTGCAGGTTTGCAAAATTTAATCAGTTCCCACAAACCTAGCTCTTATAATGCGGGAAATTCCTGCATACAGTTACAGCTGTATGTAATTGTAATAATGTCCAGTAAAGGTTTGCATCGGAGCCATAAAACTAAAAGGAAGAAGAGGACTTCTGCTATAGATTCAGTGCTCTCTCCTTCTCTCTGAGCTCCGAGTTCTCTCTGCTGTCGTAGCGTCGCGCCTGTTGTTGGTGGATTTCCCGCTGGTAAGACGATCCATGCACGAACGGTTGGTTTAAATGAAAACCTGATCCCATGTCAAGCGGCTTGATAACTCAGTTGGTGGGGCATCTGTCTCCAATGCGGGAGACCCAAGTTCGAATCCTACTGGGGACGAATGTTAACATCTTCCAGTTGCGTCCTTAGTGTCAGTGATGTCGTAGCGCCAGCACCGGTAATGCTACCAAGCAGCCTGAAGAAAGGTTTTAGTCTGACTGGTTTCTAACACTGCAGCTGTAAAGAACCCAGATGCACGCTTTGAGTATAAAGAGGAAATGAACAGGTTTCTTAAAACTTTAAAGCAGGAATCTTCAACTCCGGTCCTCTCGAGCTACTGTTCTGCAGGTTTTGGATTCTACCCTGATGCAACACACCTAACTCAAATCATTGGGTCAGTAACAGGCTTGTCCAGAGGTGTGTTGTAGTAGGAAACATCTAAAACCTGCAGGACAGTAGCTCATGAGGACCGGAGTTGGATATATCTGCTCTAAAGCTTTTTAGCACAAAACTACTGAGCCTGTCTGATGAGATTGACAATAAAAAAAATATTATCCCATGGTCGCACATTATTAGCATGTGGAAGAGATCAATAATTTGGCCACACATTCGTTAAGCACACATTTATGTGCAATTATAATTTAATTTGGTTGCATTTTGATGTTGCATGTAATTAGGGAATAGTAGCTGAGCTTATTGGATTGTTGATAGTAATCGTGCCCGCGATTTAAGAATGCGTGGCCTCATTTTTTTTCCACTATTGATGTCACCAAATGGTTTCAGTACTAAATGAATTGACTAATGCAAATGTTTCTCATCTCATAAGCATGGATGGAAGTGACTTATTACACTGATGCAGCTCAAGGAATCAACAAATTACAACAATAAATAAATAACGCAATAAATAATAATGACTGATATGCCAGCAGGTTAAAAGCATGGAGATGAGACAAGAGTATTATCTAAGATGACGACTAAGAAAGTAGAATGAGACGACAAATAGAAGCTTCATATTAATCTGAGGTACGAGTAGGACTTGTAGTTAAGCTCACTGGTTTTTGATAAATGAATTTTGGGACCTGAAGCTAGTCATCTGGATCAAAATTTAATTCCAGTCGAGTTTGGTGGGTTATGCCATGATAAAAACATGTCGAAATGCTTGTGTCAGACGTCGGTCATGTATTCCCACACTTTACGTTACAGTGTGTGTTGCACTTTTTTTTTACTTAATAAGGTTTGTATACATGATTTATTCTGTTCAAACATGTGATTAATGTAAACGCATGTCATAATTGGAATAACTTTTTCAGTTTCATGGGAACAGTTGAGGTCTGATCGGAATTGTAACCCGATTTGAAAAACGTTTTCATATGTAAACATGCTTGCTAAGGTCAGTTGCATCTCTGAACTTCCCTGTCTGATAACTAACTCTGACATATCATTTAATTTTCCACAGTGCTCAGATTAATGTATCTGGACCTCTAGATAAAAACACAAGTTTCAGTCATCTTTGTTCAGCAGAGATGACCTTAGAAACAGGCAACCACATTGTGCTGTATCTCAGTTTACAAGTTGGATCTCAAATATAGCTTTCTATTATTTTTTCTCTCTCTGATGTGGACCTGTGTGTCTGGTGTTAGTATCAGGTGTAACCAAGCAACCGTTGCTTTTTAAAGATTCATCTTCACTCTCGTATTTTCAATTATGGAGGCTGCAAGCTGTAGCACAGAGCAGCTTTTTTTTTATTTTATTTTTTTTACAAGGTATTTGTCTCACACCGGCCAAGCCTGTTCCGACAAAGTGAGCACATTTTGGGAATTGGGAGCCGTCGATGAGCATAAAGCAGGACATCAGCCAGAAACGGGAGCATGCACAAGCTTGGTGCTTAATAAAAATAACAACTTTGCAACTGAAATTGAGGCCAAGAGAAAACAGCAGGAGTATTGCTTTCAGTAAGAAAAGTAGGTGGGAGAGGGAGGGAACTCATGTGGTGGCCATGTGTTCCCAGCAGATTGCCACAGGGGTCTTTAATGGGACCGGCCTTGACGTAACTTCCCCCCACTGCTCTTGGTTTATATAGCCTGTTGCACTATGAAGCAGGGCTGGGGAATGTTGAGTCTAAAGAATGCCTCACTGAGGAGCTGCAAAGAAAAAAAGAGCCTGTGCATTATGTCATGTCATCTTGTGGACGACTGAATGTTGTGACCTGTGTTTCAGTGTCACAACTTTGGTGTTTTTACACAGCAAAGAAAACAAGAAAGCAGTTTCAATGCTTGTGTAGTCCACAAGATAAGAAAGAAAATTAAATTATTAAAAACTGTTTAAAATAAAAGCATTATTTTAAAGCTATATTAGTTTGTGCTGAGATACAGTCTTCATACAGTGTTGTCAGACTGTTTGCTCACTGGTGTGGAAAATACAAAACTAAAAAAAAGATCTTCAACCACTAGTTAGTTTCCTGTTCACGTAAGTGTCCTTATCTTCACAATACTTGAGAAAAGATCGAGTAAACAATAGATCAAACTAGTTATCTACTGTTTTAAACTAATTTAATAAACAATTAAAAAGATTAGTTTTTTAAATGTTTTTGTTTACAGTCTACATTGAAAGGCATTAATAACTAAATGCAAGCCAGAGTGTGATCAGCCAGTAGCACAGGGGTGTCCAAAGTCGGTCCTCGAGGGCCGCTGTCCTGCAGATTTTTTAATGTTTCCTGCTTCAACACACCTGACTCAAATGAAATAGATCCAACAGCCTATTAAGTTTTGCACAATGACTCATCAATTTGAGTCAGGTGGTTTTAAAGCAGGGACACATCAAAAACCTGCAGGATTGTGGCTCTTGAGGACCGGAGCTGGGCCTCCCTGCAATAGCAGGTTCATTTTCAGGCTGGTTATGTAGCAGCAACATTTCCTGCTCTTCCTGCAGCTCGGGGATCAGCCTCTTGTGAGTGCTTCTGGACGGGAGAGGGGCCTGTGGTAGCATCTACCACTATTAAGTGTTTTCACGTCAGTCTCAAAGTCTCTAATAACACGAGAAAAAGTTGCTAAATTAGTAGATAGCTAGTTTTTAAAAAAAGTGCCCATAGAGAGGTCTAAAAACTTGCCAATTATAGCGACAACTTGCTAAGTTGGCAATGCTGTAAGCAATGGGTCCTCCAGGGAGATGCTGTAGGGGCGGGGCTGCCCGCTGCAGTGCCTGTTTAAAATTGTGTTAATTAATTTTAAACGGGCAGTAATTAGATACTAAATTTTAGAACTGGTTAGTTTCTGAAAATCTTTTTGTTTTCTGACAACACCATTCCACTCTAATACAATTAATGTGACCGTAGGCTAGTGAGAATTGAGATGCACTTCCAAAACTAAAGCATACAGGTTTTCAATTAACTCTACAACATTTTCTTAATGAGTAATGAGTCAGTAGTTTTTCTTGCAGCTTCACTTTCTGTTGCTTCTGCACTGATATCTACTTCTGGGATGTGTGTAACAGTGCTTGGTCATGATTTGCTTTCATCATGCTTGTGAAATGTGCAATGTTCCATCCTGTTTTAGTCCTTTTAGATGTGAGCCAATACGAAGATCACACTGAGTCATGCAGTGGAAAGTAGTTCTAAAAGAGGAATGAAGAAGAAAGAAAGCTGAAATAAATGCATTGCTGGTGCATTTAAGAGTGTGAGAAAGAATTCTTTTACCATTTATGTGAATGAACGTGTTGGACAAATGTTACTTAGTGCAACTTTAGTATTTTGAATAATCAATTAAAGACCTGGCAGTGTTTCAGTAGGACAAATTTTATTTTTTTTTTAGTCCCACTGCAGGCTCTGCTGGAGTACTTTGCATTGTATTTGCTCAATTCAAAGACTGAATATTTGCAAGTGGCAAGTATCTTGTCCCAAGAGAGTCATTCCTGTTAGCAAGCACTGAGAAGTTAACATAGTTTAGCTGGTATGGCTGAGGTCATGAGGTTTTGTGTAGGGCTTTCGAATGATCAAAATTTTTAATCAGATTAATCACAGCTTTCAAATGAATTAATCACGATTAATCACAGCTTACAAATTAATGATGATTAATCACCATTCGCAACTATGCCTGAAATATGCCCATTTTTACTGTATTGTATCAACAGAATGAGCCAACACTACAAATATTTAGTGTTAACTGACCTTCCCTTGGATAAACGTCAGATGTCCAATGAACAACCCCTAACCTATGTAATGTTCTTCTATATGTTGTTCTAAATGATCTCTACCATGTTCTAGATCATAATTCAGAATTCATATATCATCTCACCAACTGTCTCCTTGGTGAAAATTTCTGTCATAAAACCAGCAGATGTGACGACTGAAGTTAAACAGCCAAAACTGATGAAGAAAACTGATGATGTGTTAGAAAAGGGTCCTGCTATAAACAATACTTTGGATTAAATATGTGACGGTGTGACCCATGAACCTCTAGTTTCCTCCTTCTCAGCTGAACGATGAACTAACACAACAGGAGATGAAAGCCGATCACTGACAGCCATCATGATTCCCGGAACGACATGAGAAAAGAGGGAGGAAGCAACTGCTGCACAAACAGAGATTGTGCAGCAGAGATCACACAAAGAAACAGAGATCCACTGTGGCATCTTTTCCATCTCGCCTCTCCACGTCCCTCCATCATAACAGCGAAATGATGGCTGTTTGGGGTTGCCATGCTGCATGCGTTGAAAATATTAGTGCAGTTAATTACCTAAAGTACTTAGCGCCGTTATCACATTATTTTTGAAAGCCCTAGTTTTATTGTAAAATCAAACTTAAAATAAGGACGAGGGTATGTATTTTCGCATTTAAAGTGACTTTTTTTATTATTATTATTATTTAATCACATTTAATGCACATTTTCTCTAAACAGTGTAAGAACCTTTTTTTGATGGTTTGGATGTTAAATAGATCAGTACACCAGAGTGTCTTAGCTCCTCACACTGTCTGAAAAGTAGGCCGTCGACTGAGAAAGCAGCGGTGAGGAAGCACGAGGAGGTGGAGAGATCTGAGTGAGTTAAAGTTCCACCGGGAGGAAGAAGAGGTGTACACAGAGAAGAGGCAGTGGAGGGCGTGGGTTTTATTTTTACTTCTCTGCCCGTATAGCCCCACTTTCTAATTAACTGCAAATTAACTTGAGAGAAGCTCAGAGTGGGTGGCTAGGCGCCGAGGCAACAGATATAGACTTGGTTTGTCCTCCCTTTCCTCCTCCTATTAACCCACTTTCTCTCCAAGGCTTGGGCCTCTGAGGGCCCACCAGCTGTCCTCTGGGCCACCCTTGCCAAGGCAAACATCTGCTCTCCCAGAATCATCTCCCATCTTTGCTGCACATCAGAGCTGGAGCCTGAGCCTGATTTTGAGTGGTCTAGAAAAGCTGTGGATGGTTCTCATGATGAGACAGCTGGAGCTGTTTCCTTTCAAGTTTCTTCTGCACATCACGTTGATCTAGGACACAGATTCCCATGATGAGATACTTTAAGACTTGTTTAGAAAATTGTCAACGTGACGGTTTTATTGCCTCATTACCATAGTCACACTTATGTCAAGTATTATTTTTTGTAGGGAAAGACCCCTCTTACTCTTACAGTGTTTTGAGAGATAAGCTGCTGCGTAGTGCGTGTGATCTGAGTTTGGGCAAGTTTTTAAGTTGCAGAGAAGACGGCTTACAGTGATCCTGGAAGAAACAGCCAAAGGAAAGGGCTAAAAATACCCAGATTATTTGTCAAGGGTTGTCATGTTACTGAATGATTCCATCACTGGGATATTGTAACATAGAAGATCAGCATCTAAACTTCAGAAATGTAAACATGTCACTGTTTGGTTGTTTACAACATTACCACGGTGTCCAGGTGGCACCTCTGCTTCAATCCAACCGTTCCTCTCCTTGCTTTTATCCGTCTCACTCTTTTTCTCTTTCTCAATCCATGTGACTAATGACAAGGTCCAATGCTCATTTCCTTATATAGACCTAGCTCTGTCTGATCTGGCTGACGCTGAGACGATGGTGCATACACACACCCCCCACATACACACACTTGAAAAGTCTTCAGATTTTTAGGTGCCCTTGGGTAATGTAAACTTATATGAAACATAAATGCTATAGCCCATTATTTAAAATATTATAGGCTGCTAGACCTCTGGAAATGACAAATTTACTTTTTTGATCTGTTTGTTTTGGACATTAAGGGGACTAATGTCCTTGTTTATCTAAAATAATTTTTCTAGAAATAATTGTTTACTTGATTTTAAAAGAATAGTTTAAAATGGCGTTATTTGCTTGTAAAGTGAAAAAAATAAGGTCAGAAGGTTGGTTAGCTTAGCCAAAATTCACTTGGAGACAGAGGGAACAGCTAGCTCAAGTTTAGCCATGTTCTACCATGAGTGCACAAACACAACAGTTATTATAGCAGCTGCAAATTTTTTGGTTTAGTGGACAGTAATGTGTTGTTACTGTAAACCAAAGCAATAAAGTTTTAATGTAGTCTTAACAATCACTGGCGATGATGTCTACAGCAATGCTGGACAGATGGGGGTGTGCCATCTTAGGTACCTCACGATTCAATTTGATTACGATTCAGGGTGCTTCGATTCGATTATTAAACGATTATCAGGATTTACAATGCAGCTTTTTTCTTCATACTTTAAATCCATTCCCTATCCATTATTTCAAATAACCAAACAAACTTATCCCCACTCCCTTTTATTTATGTCAAACCATTAATAAATCCACCACATATCTATACATATTTTTCATATTCATATTTCTCCATGGAATCTCCAGGAAAATGTGTTAGCAATAATTAGAAGCAACAAGTGTTCTGTCAGTTTGGCATACTCTTGGTTAATGTGCGTGCGTAACGCAGAAAACGGCAAATGACCCATCAATTCAGCACCACTGACTGCTCAGAAACGTTGGCATTCAGTCAACTGTGAATTTATAAGTTAGTTTAGTGTATTATATTGCATATTCACTGCACGTTGTTGAAGTGCAACCCTTGTATGACTAAACTTGAGGGAAAATGCACTTAAAAAACTCAGATGAAGTGTTCGAAACTACTTACTCATGCACAAGCTCCTGCCACACTTTGCAGCTGTGTATCTGTTATTTTATTATTATAAAAAATGATTGATGTTAAACATTTACTAATTGTAATTGAACCTGTACGTGTCACATTGCAGGGAATCGAATAAATAGTGAATCTGCTCACCCCTAGTGGATGCGTTAATTATTCATTCATTTTCTAATGAATAAAATATGATTTGCATATGCATCAAAGGGCTGCATAAATAATGTTTTGCTAGTAACTTCACTCATTAATTTGCTTATGTAAAGAATACACCTATGGTCTAAATCTAAAGATAAATTAATGGTAAATGGACTTGTGCTTATATAGCACTTTTCCAGTCAGTTTGACCCCTCAAAGCACTTTACACTACATATCACATTCACCCATTCACACACCCAAATTTCACACCCCGATAGGCACGTGGGGTTAAGTGTCTTGCCCAAGGACACTTTGACATGTACTCAGTGGAAGCCTGGAATTGATCCAGTGCTCTTCCTCCTGAGCTACAGCCAGTACAACTAGTAGCTATATTATGCTCCATAGGGAAGGTGAATACTCGATTCTGATTGGCTGGAGGGTGTCCATTAAAAAGTGATAATGGACACCTATAAAAGAAGGTCAAGTAGACTTATTGTTGTAAATTATTGCACTGACTAAACTGTAGTTGGTAACCGTGACAACAGAAACCCAGACTCCGGGCTGCAGACACGCCAGATCATGTCTGTGACGGGCATCGCTGTGAAAGCAGCTTGCAGGCTTATTGGGCTCCGGCAGTCCAGGAGAGACGAGAATGGAGCAACATTTTCTCGTCCCACAACGTCCCAACCAGCAGTGGTCAAGGTCCACAAACATGAAATCTCCATCCTTCAAACGCCACTATGGACATTCCAGTATCTTTATGAAATGTCACGATTAACGGCAATGTTGCATTTAATTTTAAATAGGTCGTCGCCTGTCTTTCTGTCTTGATTACCTTACTTACATACTTGATACAGAGTGAATGGTGGATAACATTATGAAAACGATTTAAAATAGACTTGCTTGATACACATTTAATGATCAGAGTGAATGGTGGATAATATTTCTTGAAATAAAAACAATTTAAGAAACGATCTGTGGACTTTGACTGAAACAAAATGTCGCATCATCCTCTGGACACGCACAAGCTGTAAGAGCTGCACTTGCCCTGTCACGTAACATAACTGCGGCTGACCGAGCTGCAGGTTACCTTGACAACGTGCCACAATGAAATAGTCCACTCAGCCGCTTCTTGTGAAAAACTTACGATTTTAACGGTAAAAAACAATATTGACACATTAATCATTTATTTAATATTTGTTTCTTTCGTAAGTTACCATGGTATAAGTGGGGTAATGCCCTTCCAGGTGTCCATTATCATAAATTAATGGATGATAATAGACACCTCATCGGGCATTATCCCTTACATATATAAGTGTGTGTGTGTGTGAATGTATGTAATGAAACTACAGTAAAAAAAAAAAAAAACATATTCGACATACTTGACTTTTATGTTTTTTATTAATACTTGATACTTGTTTCATTTCACCCAATAGTAATCGACTAAATAAATAAATAAAAATTTCCTAAAGTCTGTTAAAAATCCAAGCGAAAAGGAATTACTTTAAATAATACTGGAGATCCTAAACCTTATTTTGGTTTAACTTAATGTAAAAATGTAGCAAAAAATTGCTGTTTTAATGCTTTTGAAAATGAAGGTACATGAACCACTTATTAATTTGAATAAAAAGAAGTGAGAAACACAGCAAGATATCTTTATGTTGTTGAATGAATGAATGAAATAAAAATAAATTTATGAAAACCAAAATTTTTTTAACAACCCCTGACAGGACTTTGTATAAAACGAGCATTCCAGAAAGCTTTTCTAAAGTTAATTTATGGGGAGGAGTTCAGAACTGTGTGAAATTTTGTAAACTATTTAACAATTTAGTGAGACCCAGGAGTCTAGGGAAGCATTTAAGATGGACCAAAGTGCCCCAAAATCTGAATCAAAGCAGTCCTGTCCAGACGGTCTACAATGCAAGAGAAGGTCTCGCTTCTTTCTGCAAGATACTGCACAACCACGTCCAGCACAGATGATGACATAGCTTTGTAGCTGATTTGTTGTTCAAATGTTTTCTTGTGGTTATACATTTGATTTTCCGTCCACTGAATTCTGTTTTTATTTGTATTTATACAATTTTTAAAAATCTTTTCTAGAAGCAGGTTTGTACTGTAGTTGGAATATTGGTTCCCATTTATATTGTGTGTGGTGTTAAGTATCTATCAGTATTTTATTAGCCTGAAAGATTTGGGCTCACTGATAAACACTGCTATAAAATTACTTTACTAGTTGATGAATTAATAATTTTTTTGTGTGTGTGTTTCACATCCTGCTGCCATCCATGAGTACAGCACCTACTTCTGTAGGTTTGGGCTTTGTTACAAATACCAACACAGCCTCCAGATCCCCCGTGTGTATTCTTATTCTAGACTAGTCTTGTTAGGACAAACTCCACACACATACACACACACACACACACATCAGACCTAGTTATCGACATGGGGAGATCTCGCCTTAAATGGTAGACTGCCCAGAGCCTTGTGTCTGTTTCCACTGCACAAACTAAATCAAGTCCAGGTTTGGGAATAGCCTTTTAAAGTGGAGGACAGGGAGGGAGGGAGGGGGAGGGGATCTCAGATGCAGGCAGAGTTGAAGAAGATGGAAAATAATAAGATATTGAGAGGACTGTGAATAACCTGGACACTGAGATTCTATCACCTTCAGAGATAATGTAACTTCCTGTCAGTACATTCATATGTAACGGAGTGTGAAGTATGCATATCTCTTAGATGTCATTTGTTCATCTGTTCCTAGTATATTAGTATAGTTCATAAGTATTCATCTCATTATTTAAACAGTATCTACTAATTAGTTGTGTCTACTTGTGAGCTACAGTCAGTGCAACTAGTCTTGCTTAGGTTGGAGTTTGAGGACATTTTCCTGCATCCAAAATCATTTACTTACTTTATTTAATGAAACTGACTTCATTTATTGCATTTTTTGTCTTTTGTTTGGATCTAATTACCATTTATTGGGTTTGAAACACTGTTGATTAATTTGGCAACACTAACTATTTGAATCCTAGTATTTAAAAAAAGTTCTCATATTGTAATATTTCTTAGACAGCCTATAGCTTCGATTACGGCACACATTCGCTGTGGCATCATTTTGATAAGCTTCTGCAGTGTTACAACTGCGATCACTGCGGAAAGCCTTCTCCAGCACATCCCAGAGATTCTCAGTGGGGTTCAGGTCTGGACTCTGTGGTGGCCAATCCATGTGCAAAAATGCCCCATTCTCCCTGAACTGCTCTTTTACAGTTCGAGCTCCATGAATCAAGGTATTCTCATCTTGCAATATGGCCGTGCCATCAGGGAAGATGCAATAACCTGCTCATTCAGTATATTCAGGTGTCAACTGACCTCATTCTTTAGACACATAATGTTGCTGAACCTAGACCTGAACTTAGACCTGACCAACTGCAACAGATCATAGACTGCCCCCACAGGCTTGTACAGTAGACACTAGACATGATGGCTGCATCACTTCATTTGCCTCTCTTCTTACCCTGGTGCACGGATCACTCTGTAACAGGGTAAATCTGGACTCATCAGACCACATGACCTTCTGCCATTGCTCCAGAGTCCAATCTTTATGCTCCCTAACAAATTTAAGTTAGTCTCACTAATTAGTGGTTTTCATTTGGCTACA
This sequence comes from Melanotaenia boesemani, assembly GCF_017639745.1. NCBI lineage: Eukaryota > Metazoa > Chordata > Actinopteri > Atheriniformes > Melanotaeniidae > Melanotaenia > Melanotaenia boesemani. The sequence continues at coordinate 7,329,874 of NC_055697.1, forward strand.
CAGCTGTTCTTCTTCTTCAACCACCATTTCTTCCTAGAAGATGGTGGTTCCCCACTATTTTTCCAGTTTTTAATAATGCGTTGGACAGTTCTTAATTCATTTTTCGTAGTTTCTGCATCTCCTTAGATGTTTTCTCTGCTTGATGATGATGATTTGACCCTTCTTAAATTCATCCACGGGATGTGTTTTTCCTCACGGTTGTTTAAGAAATGAGAAGCTACTCATTGCATCAGTTTAAATATACAATCAGTAAATAACTTGTTGCCAGCTAAAAGATAGTCACCCATTCAGTAATTATCCAGTAGGAGACTCGTACCTGTTTGCTTAGTTAAGTCCAGGTGGCGACTATTTTGTGAGATATAGTTCATTTAGTTTGATTTGAGTTTTATTTGGGGTATTACAAAATGTTTATTTGGTCTTGTAGCCTAGGTTTTGCTGTTTACTTTGATGTGCAACATCACCTTACTCATTAGTGACAAGTACATTCTTAGTGTGTTTGCTAAGTGCTCCTCCAGATCTGCCAATTAGGGAAAACTCAAAGGAAATGGCCAAACGTGGGCCTGCACGATAATATCACTGCTGAATATTGTGATAATATGACATCAGTGTTTGGTTTTAATGTTTACATCTGCATCTGTGTATCCAAGTTAGTGCAGCTTTTATTCATTTTTTGTCCTATTTCATGTCATAATGACGTTCATATGGTGATAATGATACATTTGTTTTTATATATAATGTGCTGCCTGAGGTAAAAGTGGACTTTTTGCCAACTTGAAATGAGCTTTTTAGCTTGTAGAAATGACAGGAGAGATACAAAGTTAGAAAAGAAAGCTGCTTTCTGTAAAGCCTAATAAAATCAGCTATTATGCAGAACAGGAGCCGGTATGGAAATGGGATGGTGTCTGGCACTAATATCTCCATCTATTGATTTTTTTTCTTATTTTTAAAAATTTCCCTAACAGCTTGCTTTTTTTCTCTCTCTCTTTTCAGCCTGAAAACCTGCAGAAAACATGGCTGAGAGAGTTTTACCAGGTAAGTGCTGCTCTGTAGTGACTTGAATACACAATCACTTTAGTCTGACATTCATAACAACACGGGAGTGGAGAACAAGGCTGCTGCTGGCTGAACTGCAAGCCTGCAAGTCTCGTGATGCTCCTCATGGCCAGCTTAGGACACACAAATCTCATCATGTCCAGTAGTGGTGTACTGTGCATGCATGTAGTGAACATATACTGATGGGTTTATATTAGTTTCTATTGCTTCAGCTGTTAACATGAAAATAACACCATAAATGCTGAAGAAAGCCCATGTGATTTTCTTTTTAATAGATGAAGAAGAGTGGAGTCATCTGCGTCTGATAGATACATCTATATTAATTCTGCTGACAGTTTATACGCTTGTATTTGAAGTAGACTGATGTTGGTGATCTTTCTTGCCTTATTTTCACCTACCATTTGAAAAAACAGAACAAGAGGAAAGAACGGGCTGTTGAACTCAGTCATGTTTCATATCGTACCTTTTCATCTGCAGAGGAACCCCTGACTAACCACAACTCTTTCCACTGGGTTCAGGGAAGTGAGGCAGCGAGACGTCCTAACTGTTGTCAGAACTTGCTGCTGAAAGTGACAGAGAAGGGAGCGAGGCATGCTCAGTTTTTCATTTAATTCACTGCGTAAAGGCACCACAGACTGAGGAAACATTTGAACTTAAGGAGAATGTCTTCTCCAACGATGTAGTCTCAGAGCAAATCACATTTCGACACCTTGTGTTATAAACTTTTACTTAGCAAAACATATCCTAAAAAGCTAGAAGCTGATATTTAACTTCAGTTGTTTAAATGCACTGCATGACATCAAATCGTTTAGCAACTCTGTCTTAAAGTAACACTGAGTGAGGCTTCCAGAGATTGTTCCTCTGTTTGAAAAGGAAAGAAAATATATTGCTACAGCATGATTTAACCCTTGAAACTCCCCTAGATCGCCGGCACCACTGAGGACTTTAAACAATTTATCAGGAGCGGCAGTGTGCAACTCTGTGGGCTAAATTATGATGGAAAGCTTACCCTTTAGGTGATCTACTGTTTTCCAGGCATTTGTATCCCAGGAGGTTGTATGTATGTGTAGTGTTTATTCATGGACTCTATATTGTAAATCCACAATGAGTGATTCATAATATCACAACTATTTTTCACATTTTCTAAAAAAAGAAGATGACTATCACTAATGTGTTGCTAAGAGACCTCTATTTTGACCAGGAAATTATGATTAAGCCACTTCCTGTCGAATTTTTGATAGTAGGTAACTAGAAGCATAAAAAACCATCTGGAGGAAAATGTGTAAATGGAAAAAGTTTCTGTTGTGTGTTTGTTTTAATGGCAGTATTTTTTTTACCCTTAAGGTCAAGACTTGAGAGAATGATGTGCAGATGAGGAAAAGTCACTGTTGTTCTGTGTGTTAGTTCTATAAGTGTTGGTAATAAAGTGTTAATAATAATTTTATTTAGCATTTTGGTTGGTTGTTATGCTGCTGAGTGTATTGATAGATTCATTTGACATTATTTTAGCCTCATAAAATGACCACTAAGGCCCTTTTAAAAATAATGTCTGGATATTGACTGTTTATAAAGTTTGAGCCAGAAATGGTCAAAATATCTTGGCGTTTTAAGGGTTAAATTGAGAAGAATTCAAATGTTTATCTACAGATAACACTTCAGTTTTGGCAACATTTGATAAATGAACAGACACGATGAGAAAAAGGAGAGTTAGAAACTGAAGATGGTCGAAAGTGAAAATGCATCTGAGGAGAATCACACAGGAAGATGCTGAGAATTGAATAAACCAGCTTACATATTCATCAGAAAGCCGGCTCTGATTAACAACCGTATGTCTCTTCACTCTTTGGTTAACAAGGCCGGTATTGATCTGTGTCAGAGATAACAGAGATAACAGTAAGCAGGAAAAGGACCCACCCATGGTGGTATTCAGGTCAAACAAGTGTACGACTCAAACAGTTTTTTACTAGATGTGAGGTTAACCAGCATGTTTTTTTTACCAGGTTTGACCTCAGACATATGTAGTGTTAAAGTGGAGTGGAACGACTACAGATAGGCCAGACTTTCATTTTCTAATCCTGAGCTGTGATCTTTTTGGTAAATAAGGCTCGACAAGTCTCGTGTAATGATTACTTTTGAGTAAAATAGTAAAAATATAAATGTAGCATGAGCTTGAAGGTTTATGTTCTACTTCGTAAAAGCTCCCAAAGATCACAATTGCTGTTTAAAGTGGATAAATGTGAATTTTCTAGCAACACATTTGACATCCCTACATACCAGTTTGAGTACAGTGGGCACCCCCTGAATTGGCCTTTAAGTGTTGTGGTATGGATGTGTTTTAAATTTGTGGTTTTCAGTGACTGTCGTTAAAATACAGACTTTTACGGTTTTAATTACATTAGAGGGAAAGTTGCGCTCCCTCATTCTCTTAGTCCGTTCTTCCCAATTTTTTTCTTTTTTATGTTTTAACCCCCTCCACCTGAACCTCTGCTTTATGATAAACTTTAAGTAATAATTCCCCTCAGATCAGTTTTCTAAGGGGTGGCTTGCTTGTGACCACCAAAAAGCCACACTCCCTGCTAGGCATGTCCTGGTGCATGCACAGGCACATGGAAATCATCATTTCCTAAGCTTTATTGACACCCCTTTTCAGATCAAAATTTCTTTTACTTCCCACCATGAGCTTCATATCTTGAGGGATGAGATGTTAGTTTATATATATATATATATATATATATGCTTTTTAAGTTGTTACCCTACCAGAAGGTCGTACACAACATGTATGTAGCACTGAGCTGGAGAATCATATGGAACTGACAGTTTGCAAACAGCAGTGTTTCTTTTGTCAATCATACTGTTACAATAAACCAACTTAAAGGTGTTTCACATCTTCCTCACTGCACAAATCTGTGATTTTAAGATGCACATTATTAACTGAAAATTAATCAGCTGTTTGGACAGAGATGTAGATGTTGAACGCTGCATCCTGCTACATTACAAATGTAAGTAGGGAGAACTGTTTTTCATGATCTTTGTATTAGATCAGTGCAAATCAGGATTACCACTTGTTAAACAGCCAGTGCATTAAAGACCCACTGACAGTGGGGGTTTCTATTCTTGGATGCTGCATCAGCTTCTACTTCACACTTCATTCATAATGTAGAGTTTTTGAGGAACTAGGCTTTAGTGTGTAGCAGGCGCACCGAGTAGATAAAACCAAAGACATCATCTCCTTTTTCTTTTGCTTCCATTATGTTTGTTTACATTGGGAGTAGCCAACTGACTAACTTATTTACCATTCTGAGGAATCACTGATCTGTTGATTTTGGCAGAAAATATTCCTGGCTCACCCTAAACACACACACACACACACCCACCCAGTTGGCTTTCATTTTTAAGTAGGAATACTGTGTCATATATTCAGATTTAATTGCTTGTACACTTAACAGTTAATGATGTAGCCTTAAGAAGCAGATGATAAATGCAGTATATTAGATGTTTAAAGTTTAATCATAATGTGAAAAATGTGTTGTGGAGTTGTGTTTTTTCTTTCTTTAAGTGTGTCTTCAGTTAAATGTTAGCTGGAACGGAATGCTGCATGCCAGAGTAATGGATTTCCTAGTAATAAACGAGTTAACCCCCACCAGCCCCCACACACTCAAATACACAGAAAAGGACAGAATATAATGCAAAACTAATAGCCAAGAGGGGAATGTTGATATTCATGATTTGATTTCCTGGTAATTGCCAAACCATTAAGACCCCTTTTTATGTGTTCTCAAATCAGCAGCAGTGATGTTACTCAGAAATCAAACGTAATGACAAATCTCATGATGTCCACAGCAGCAATCAGATTAAACTGGTGTTTTTTATGTTGCAGTATTTACAAAAAGCCAAATCCAGCTCCAGATAATTTTCTCATTACTCTTTATCCCATTACAGCAGATATTAACTGGAATTAGACTTAATTTCTTTTATGGTTTTTTATAATGCATTAGATGGAGATAATGTGAATAAAAATAAACAAACAAGCTGTTTTCTATGCAAGAATCTACTGTGCTTGAGTGAAAACTATCAATAAGAAATGTAACAAGTATCTAACTGGTATCACTTCTACAGCTGCCATGATAACTAGCTTGTTTCTGTATAATATCCTTCACTGCTTGGAGTATTATTGGAGACAGAGCTGAAGCACAGCAGAGAGGGATGGGGAGTAACCATCAAGTTTTGCTTGGATGAGTCCCAGTTCAGTGTTTTCATTTAGCTGCCTACAAAAGATTTTCTTTAGAATTACCTTAAAGCAGCACTACTTATGTTTCTGACCTTAAAACTCTTTGCTAACTTGTTTTGATTGTGCACATTCCTGGAGCCGTCAATGCCGTGCAACATCCAAGACTGAGAAACCACACCTCACTATTTTTGTTTCCCAGCATGGAGCATCACATGACAGCTGCTTTTTTCTTTTGTGACACCACGTCAAATGCCAGCAACTGGCTATCAACATATTGGCCAGTTTGAATGCACACCATGGCTCATTTAGCAGAGAAACCAGAGAGGACATTATCTGAGAGAGTGACAGCAACTGCCTCTTCATCTCTGTTTGGAAGCTTCTCTTTCCGCACTGCTTTCTACCCCCTTGTTGCACTGTAGTGATGTTGAACAGAAATCTTTTCTCCGTCATTGTACTAGAGAGTGAAATAAAGAAGAGAGGAGACCTTTTGTTCTTGTTTTCTAGGTAGCAATAAAAAAGAAGTTAGTTTTGGCCCCTGTAATTTCATATTTCACAAGAAACTTTGGGGTGGGGTTTTGTGTGGGTGGTGTCTTTTCATACCACGTGTTGTATAGATACTACTTTGAAAAAAAAAGTTTTGTCCAGATGATTTACTGAAAACCAACCACAAAAACTCCCAAACCATTGCTGTGAGAGCAAAATTATTTTGTTCTTGCCACCTCGAGAACAAGAACAATGTTCTCTGTTTTTTAGAGTAAGCCTCGGCCTTTATTTAAGTAGGTTTGAAAGGGTATCCTTTCCATTGCCATGGGACTAGTTTGTTATCAAAAAAAAAAAACAAAAAAAACAAAAGAAAAGAAAACATTTTTATGTACCATCCATCTTTTTCTGCAGTAGTCTTTGACTGTATGGACCGTAATGGTTTTATTGCAGTCCATCTCTTTTATTTTATAATGGGGAGTACCTGTAGCAAACACATCTGGGAGTGACACGTGTCCTCCAGCTTTTTCAGTTTAGCCTGAGAATGTGTCTACCTTGGTTTCATACATTCCTTTTGCTCTTAAGCATGTTTTTGGCTGAGGTGGTGCAGCAGATCTCTCATGTTGCCTCCTTCGTTGACAACTAGCTCAACAGCTGTTTGTTTCATGTTTGACCTTTTAAAGCCAAAGTCTGTGCAGGCAACAGATACAGCTCCATTTTTTTTTCAGCATAAGTTGTTAAGTGTTACCATGTTCAACTTTATCTTCTGCTACAGCTTCACTTTCTGCTACTATTTTCACATGTCTTCAGCGGTCTTCAGCGGTTCAGCAATAAAAAAGATGAATGTTGTTTAGGACATTTAAACTAGTTTTTGGAGCGTAAGAGAAATTTTATTAAAAAGCAATGAATACTCTGCATTTAACCCATTGTAGTTACTCTAGGAGCAGTGGGCTGCCATATTATGGGGATTAAGGTCATTGCTTGGGAGCCCACTTTAGGGCTGCAACGATTAGTGAACGTTGTCGACAATAGTCGACAATAAAAATAGTCAACGAATTTACCTGTCGACCATTGTCGGCAAAAAAAAAAAAAAAAAAAAGAAAACCGACAGAGTGAGACATCGTCCTCTTCCTTATCTCTGAGAGTTCCACAGGAGCAAAAAAAAAAAAAAAGAAAAAAACTACAGAGTGAGACATCGTCCTCTTCCTTATCTCTGAGAGTTCCACAGGAGCAAAGAAAAAAAAAAAAAGAAAAAACTACAGAGTGAGACATCGTCCTCTTCCTTATCTCTGAGAGTTCCACAGGAGCAAAGAAAAAAACTACAGAGTGAGACATCTTCTTCTTTTCCTATCTCTGCTGAGAGCTGCACATGCGCAACAAAGTCCGCCAGAGGAAAAATATGGCGACTGACCAGGGAACAAAATGGCAGCAGAGGACGTCAAAAGTCTGGGATAACCTCACTTTAAACTTACAAAATAAATTAAATACATGTGAGATTTGTAAAGTGGACCTTGTGTACCACGGAAGTACATCTGCAATGCTCGAACATTTAAAGAGGAGGCACGTCGGACTTAAACAACAACCAGTGTTGGGGTAGTTACTCTAAAAAAGTAATTAGTTACTTGTTACTTCTGTAAATTGTAATGAAATTACTAGGTACTGCATTTGAAAAGTAACTACTTATAACTTTACTTTAGCATTTCTTAATTGACCATGTAGACATGGACATCGTAGCCGAATCATCACTGCCTGTCTGCGTAGTGTTTACTGTATATTGTAAAGTAAAAAAAAAAAAAAAAAACCACAAGAACTACATCCCTGTCTGTGGGAAGAGATGGGCACTCTTGTCTCATAATAATTTTATCTAGTATTTTTCTAAACCTGGGCCATTCAATAGTTGACAGGGGGAGCTCGTTTCCTACAATGAACCCTGCAACTAGCTTGTTAATTTCTATCTGTGTTACCGGCTGCTGCGCTCCAGGAAATGTTGAAAACAGCTTAGCTTGTTTAGGCGGGTCGGCTGCTGAAGGACTTCTTCCACTGACCGGCGAGGAGAATCTTTCACCACAAGTTTGGACTGAAACTGGACTGAACTGAAAATAATGTGAATATCACCTCTGTCTCCGACTCTCCAGCTTCATTTTTCTTTTTCCTTGGTTGGTGCACAATCAGCTACGCCATGCAAATCAATCCCTATGGCAACGTGCCCAGGCAAGCATACACACAGGCAGCAGCATGCGCGTACCACTTAAAACAGATCAGAACTCTACACACAGCCAAACACGGCAGTAATTTCGTTACCAATATTTTAAGTCTAATGCATTACTTTATTTCGCTACCCAAAAAAGTAATATCATTACTTTTTAACGCGTTACTCCCAACACTGATAACAACCTCATGCGAGATTTCAAAGCTGAAAGTGAAATAAGAGCCATTTAATAATTATGAGATACATAATCCGATTGGTCGACTAGTCGTTTTAATAGTTGATGACTAATCGACTGTCAGAAAGTAATTAGTTGCAGCCCTAGCCCACATTGGCTTGCCTTTGTTATCAGACTGTGGACTTGAAAATGGCTCTTCCAGCCCTAAGCCACCTCTGTAACTACTAGGCAACCACGCCCCCATTTATCTTTTTTTTTAATAACAAAAGCAAAAAAAAAAAAAAAAGGTTTTACATCTGGTAGCTCAGTCTGTGCTTGCTAACCATCCTCATTGAATACAGCACTTACACATGGGAGTTCATTGGTTACTGTTAGAGCATTTTTTATGCTACAGGAGACCATGCAGCAGATTTCTGAAGTCATAAGACCCTTTAATGTCTGCTCAGCTGTACGGCTGCTGCTGGTGTCTGAGTCTTTTCTAACTGTGCTTCACCCCTCCCTGTAATTATAACTGTCATTTGCATGCCAAGCAAGTTGTTTGCCAAGTGATTCCGGCTTTCATGTTTGTTTAACACTCATGCTATTGGATATCATGAGCATAAAGTGTGTTTGTGTGTGTAGACATGCATGTCCTGGTTGTAGAGGAATTCTGTTTGCACTGGGCAGCAGGCCTGTGTGTTTAAGAGGAAGGTATCACGTCCAAGCATGCAGACAGAGAGGTGTGCCCCCATATGAAACAGGCAGGCTTGTAGCTTCATGCCAGCTCTGTTCTGCTGCTGCCGGCTGACGTCATGGAAAGAAGCATCTGACTCTGAACTCCGCATGGCTGAGAACAAGCCGCAGTGACTACTCGAGTTAACTACAATCAGCCACGCTGTGCCAACTCATTGAGTTAACTGCGTTAACTCTGCAAACACAGAACACTGTGTATTTTAGCACATTGATTAGCGTGCAATTCAACCATCAACTCTGATGCTCCCACCCCAACAAAAACAGCTCAGTTGATATCACAAACAGTATTGAATTGCATGTATAACAGGGTGTAGTGATATGTAATCTACTCTGGGTTGCCTTGGCATGAATCCTAAGACCGTTTCAGACAGGAAAGACTCAAGTTTCACACTAAATCAGCACTGTCACGTCTGTCACATGGGTTCCTCGTGGTGTGGAGAAATAGTAAAGTAACTTGTGTAAAGAATTCACTCATTGATTCACAGTGCAGCATTTTACTTCCTCAAGGGAATTCCTTGAAGAATTAAATGATTCATTTTGTGGCACGCCTTCGTAGAAGCTCCAAGGCTTGCAAAATCAGCAGGATTAGTTCAGAAGGAGTCTATTCTTAAGCTTTATGTGTCATTCTCAGATTTGGCAAAGGTCATGTTTTACCACCTAATCTGAGACATTGGCTTGTTTTATTCAGTGTATTTGGGCAGGTTGCAAATGAAAGGTGCCTGTGAATGTATTGTATGTTTTTTTTTTTTTTTTTTTTATGAGAGAAGTAAGAATGTGTTGTGTTACAGGTTTAGAGATGCTAACGACTTGCAGCCAGCGCTTACTCATTTATGGAAAGCTTGATGAAATCGAGCCAGTCGGCTTCTGAAACAAGAGGTTGCACATTACTGGAAGAACCTCAAAATATGCTGCTTAAAACCTGGATTCTGGATTTGGGTCTTGTATTTGATCATATCTAAGTAGAGCGAGAGACTAAAACTGTTGTGAGAACTGAGATATGTGCGACTGATTTTCTGCTTTTGATTTTCCATCTCTTACCACTGAATCAACCTCCTATCAGCACTCCTCTCTGCTCTTAGGATTTTGCAGTTTATAATATGATTTTCACATATTCAAACAGGGTCATTTGACTGCCCCACTTCTGTGAAGTAGACTGGGCTAAATGGGATTCCATCACTGCTGCTGCAGTAGTATAAACAACGCTTTGCATTGCACCGCAGTGAATAAACCCCTCAGCCAATTTGCATTAAAACTTCCCCAGACTTTGACAAGCCAGTGGCTTTGTCGGTTCCCCACATCCAGTCTCGCCATCTGTAAATTGTAGAAACACAGTGCTGAAGGTCAGCAGATGCTGTCATGATTAGATATTTTGTGTCAAGTTTACAAGTTTAAAAGACAAGGGCTACACAGTGGTGTGGTGGTTAGCACCACCAGCTGGTTGCTGGTTTGGTCGCTGGTTCGAACTGCGGCCTTTCTGTGTGGAGTTTCCATGTTCTTCCAGTGTATGCGTAGGTTCTCTCTGGGTACTCTGGCTTCCTCCCACCATCCAAGGACATGCATGTTAGGTTAATTGGTCACTCTAAATTCTCCCTAGGTGTGAGTGGTTGTTTGTCTCTCTGTGTTGGCCCTGCAGTAGACTGGCAACCTGTCCAGGATGTACCCTGCCTATCGCCTACTAATTCCTGGGATAGGCTCCAGCTTCCCCGCGACCCTGAATTGGATTAAGCGTTACAGAAAATGAATGGGTGGACAAGTTTACAATTCTTTAATAGCTAGTGAACCCCTTAACACTGTGAGCTTCATATCTTAAAAGGGGGGTGGGGGTGACCTTTAGCAATTTTCAATCCCTCTAAGAAAATAAAAAATTGAGGAAACGGAACCAAGTTGATTTATACTTGCGCGGCGTCTCCGTAAGGTCAGTTACGGCATCACCGCTACAAGTAGGCACCACATAGCTCCGCGGTGGCTTGAAGTGCACCCCTGCTACGCAGGCGGTTACGCGGAAAGTGTATTGGAAACACTTTTTCGCATTAACACCCCGTCCCCGGACGTGACGTAAGGGGTCACGTGACCAGTTAATTTAAATAAACATGGTGCTGTATGAGTAGCTGCAGGAAGAGACGGAAATCTTTTTACAAACAATTAAAAGAAAATATAACCGCTATCCTTGACAGCAAACAACAGTGAAATGTTAGAGTTTTTACAGAGAATTAGAAATCTCCTTTCTCCTCAAAGTAGAGTCTCGAGACAAGAGATTTTATGAGAATAATGGCTAATCCGCTAAACACCATTCAATGGTAATACCTACAAATCCCAATTGCACTTTGTCGAAATTTTAGAAGCATTGCTTTTATTTTGCTAAATACTGTAATGGAAACGCAGCTACTGTATGTATTGTCTGCTTTAGATCATGTTTCTCTTTATGCCTGAAATATTCAATAAATTTGCTTTTGTGTCTCAAAATGTATGAAATGCATTCTGATTCTATTTCTGACCCTTAAAAATGAATTACATTAGATGTGTAGGAGCATAATATTGAAATCTAGTTTATCCCCTGGCTTTGAATTGGGATTGTAGAATATTTTTTTTTTTTTTTTTTTTTTTTTTGTAGATTGTAGAATATTAAAACTTTGTTCAGTCTTATTAGAGCAGAGCCGGCCTCCTCAACCTTCTTTCTTGTTTGACAGATATTTTATTTAGACAAATGGGAAGCTCCTCAGAATTCAAATGTTTCAGAGAATCAGGTCACAGAGGCAGAAGAGGAACAGATGACAGGACACACCTCCATATCAAACATCCCAGCATCTGACATCCTTGTGAGGCTGAGACAAGATTGTATATGGCTCTGCTCTGTCTGTCATGACAGGACTCACCACTCACACAGCAGCTGTTGTTTAGCGAGCCCTCCACCGTTACGCGTCATGACATCGGTTTTAATGACTGCAGGATTTGGCATATCAATGTATCAGTCACTACTGAGGTGCATAAACACGTCCATGTAAGCAGATGCTAGTTAAAGGCTGGTTAAAGGCTTATTGCATGCCAAAGTAAAGTAGGCTGACTGGTTAATGCTGACTGGTTTGGACTGAAACTAGCCCCTAGATTGCATCTGTCAACACAGACAGACATATGCCCCCATACATCACATTTAAGCCTGACATCATTTAAGCCTGACATCAGTTGCAAGCTCCTTGAGTATGTGTGACCTTTTCCACCATGACTTGATAGCAGCTCTAATCACTCCGACTTTGAGCTGCTCAGTCTGCGCTTCTGGGTCATCCAGCTAAGTGACAAGCCATAGGTTGATGGAAAATCCATAGCATTACTGCCATACATTACATTTATTTGATTGGTCCTGTAGTGAGCATAATGCAAGTCTGAGGTGGTCCTTGGGTGAAGTAGCTGCAGGGCTCCATCCAGATCCAAGAGACCATTTGCAGACATCCCCCTCTACTTCCTGTGACATTGATGCACAGCCTCAGCCTGCAGTCCACAGGTCAGACCCCTGTGAGAGCTTGCGAGTGCCGTACATCACTCTTGATATTGATTTTCTTCTCAGTGCACTTCTGACAGGCGCTCATGCCACCTCGCCATGTGTAAGAGGTTAAAGAGAGGCAACTCAAGGTCATGTGACTCAGGAGGTAGATCCTACCACTTATACTTTGTATATGTAAGGATTTTCACATTCCTTTTTAAGCATCCTGACATCTTCCTGGAACAGCGGAGGTGTCAGCACTAATGGTAACATACAAGCCTCTGTCACCCTCCCTGTAGGCACATCCCTGGTAGTAGATGAAGCAGAGCCATGTTATGCTTGTGCAACAAGCATTCTAAGTGCCCTCTACCCGCATTAGTAAGGCAATTTGTCTTGTGTAAATACGGTGGCATGTCCCAAAGTTGACTTAAGAGAGAAATGAGGAGGCCCAGAAGCTAAACTGGTGTAGGATCTGCCTTAATAATTCAGTGTCATTTTGTCTACTGTTTCAGTAGTAATTGAATAATCTGCTTGTTTTCTGTTTTCTCTCCTTTTTGACCCATGTTTGTTTTCTTCTCTCTTCCTTTGCAGACAGTACAATCACACAAGCCTCACTTCTTGGCAGTTCACTGTCAAGAGGTTGGAGGGAAGAATTACGAGGCGTCCATGTCACACGTGGACAGTTTTGTGAAGTAAGTATTGTGTCTTTAACTTGGTGTAATTGTTGTGAATTTTGTGACAACAGGACAGGCGTTTTACTGCCGTTTTCATGGCTGAGAGTCATCTTTTTGAAACTGAGCGGACTACTCCCCCCATTGGTCACATCAATGCAGTGCCTCAGTGCTGCAAAGAAGTTCCATGTTTTTTATTGGTCATATTTTCCTCAGAAAATATTTCTATTTTTATTTGTTTAAATAGTGGATGAGTCTAAGTAATGTGTGTTGTGACCATTAGAGAGCTGCTGTCCAGCGATACCATGAAGGAGTACAGCAGAGCCCGTGTCTACCTCGATGAGAACTACAAATCCCAGGAGCATTTCACAGTAAGCGCTGTTTCATACACCTTTTTTATATCTTCTTTGGTGGGGATTTTAACACAAATGTCAAGTGGAAAATAACAGATTTTGGTAAATATCTATAAAAAATGTCTCAATATAATATTATAATGGCCTTTCACTGCACAGTTGCTTGAAATGTTAGTGGTACTAGTATTGTAGAAGTATAACTGTTTCTGCATTTAGACTTTAATGCTAACCCTACATCACTCAGAACATCATTATCATAAAGAATACTGTAAGTTAGTCAACAACATACTTATATGATGCACAGTACATTTCCTTATCACAGTTCCTAGATTAGGACATCATAGCCGAGGGGTCAGTGGCTTTCACAGTTACTCACTATCTAATTGCTAATTACCATCAAAGGCAGAGTATACCCTGGACAGCTTGCTCGTCCATTACTCTAGTCATAGGAAAAGTTATAAAAACAATGATTAATAATTATATTTTATATTACCTTTTCAAGGCATTCAAAGCGCTTTACAGTAAATCGGTTATTCATTCACACCACATTCATACTTGTTGAAAGTAAGCTACATGTGTAGCCTCAGCTGCCCTGAGGCAAACTGACTGAAACGTAGCAGCCGATCTGCGCCATCGGCCTCTCCGACCACCACCGAACATTTAAACACATCCATACACCAGCGATGCTGACAGTGGAGCCAAGGAGAGTGAAGTGTCTTCCCCAAGGACAAAACAATAGATTTAATGGGATTAAGCGGGATTTGAACCGCCAACTTTCAAGTTATTCGATGACTAACAGCAATAATATCTACTGGGACACGCTCCAGCTCACATTGACTCTACATTCGAACAAACAAGTGTAGAAAATGAATAGATGGATGGATGTTATGTTTGGTTTAAATGGTTTAAAATGTGGACGAGTGAAAGAACACCCTATCAGGAGAGTGCTTGCAAACAACGATATTTGCACTCAAACTAAAGCTGTATGCACCCACAAGTGTTGCTTGATGGAAATAAAGTAGTGAAATGTTATAAAAGTTGATTTACAACAGATTCAGGAGCTCCTAAGGTATAGCACAGCTCTGCTTGGTGTAATTCTGGTGCTACCGCAGTTGCAGCATGTGACCACAAGGGGGCAGCAGATATCAGCAGATGAGTGTGTTTCAGAGCTGAGGTTGAATCTGAACTTTCATACTTATTAATACTTGTCAAGATTGATCACAGATAGGCTGTTTGACTGCGCAGGTAGGTATTTGTCTAGTTCTGAGCAGGTTTTTATTTACTTTTACATGCAGAAATAATGAATGGCATATATTTTAGAGCTGACTGTGGTGAATGACCCTTTTTTTTATTAATTTGTAATCTCTTCTGTGGCTGTTTTTATATGTGGCCTCTTGGTGGAGCCAAACGCTCAGATCTAACACAAGAAGTAGAGGATATGAGTCCCGGTTTGTTTAACCCTGCTGTGAATTACATGGAAACATGTGTTTAGATGTGCTTTTATGTCTGATACTCAATCAACACACCACAGGTATGTCAGGTAATCATCCCTCCACTCCCAGGAGATTACACAGAAGGAGCATCAAATAACAAATCGATGCGGTCCCTGTATGGACTGCAGCCTCACTTTGTTGTCGATGATTGCAGAGTTGTGTCCGTCTTGCTTCCTTTTGAATGTTTTCGGTGTCATCACCGCGCTTCACTGCACCTCCACAGATGCTCATAAATCACAGCAGCCGGCGAGACACATTTGCTCTTTTAAAAAGAAAAATATTCCAAACCAAGGCCTTTCGGAGATGTAATGATCTGCCATTTCTGATAAGCTCGGCTAATATTTCAACATTACCAGCTGTTTATTCAGTGGTGTTTGTCTATAGATTAACCTTTTTAGTTGTATTTTCATTTTCATCAAATAGAGATAGCAGTCTTTGTGAATCAGTCAGTGGAAAGAGAAACATCTGATGTGCTTTCTATGATGTTGATATCGAAATCCTGGCAACTGTAAATATGAATAGACTCTCCAGTCTTTCTCACACTGGGGCTTGCCATTTAGCTTTGATGACATCACTCATATTTGTTTTCTCAATCTTCGATTTTTTTCCTTTTTTTTTGTCTCCAGGGATAATTGTTTGTTGTCTGCACCGCCTGTCAATTTTCAGATAATCTAAGTGGGAACATTTTTCAGGGTTTAAATTCCACTTTAAACAAGTGTGCTGTGTTTGGGTTTTTTGTGTGTTTTGGAGGAGTTGGAGGACAGAAACACCGTGAGGGAAAGTCAGGAGATTGTTTTCATATCTGTCAAGTGTGAGATTTTTTACGTAAGGTGTGATTTATCTTCTTACTGGCCAAGTAATTTGATAATCTAGTTGATCTTTATGCCCAAAATTCAAAAGACAGTCATTTTGTTTTGTAGGAAAAACACACAATTTTAATTAATGTGTTTTGTTTTTACTTGTATTTTATGAAAACAGTTTTCTTCCTTTGTATTAATTACATTTTTTGATTAAAGCTTAGAATTAGTAAAATTATTAAGTAACCTTCCAGAAAAGAAGAGTTGCCCCTCTTAAACTAAAACGTGGGGCCGCAGCTGCATTGTCTCGATGCAGGAGCTCCTCCCCTCCTCTTCCCAGAGGAAGAGCGGGAAAGATCTTGACTGACACATTCCCCACCCTCACGGCTGATCCTGGACCCGGTGTTTTACAGCCCTGTTAAGGTATACAGCAGGTAAAATGTCAATTAGGAAGGCCCACCCTGATAACTCAACTCCCAATCCAGTTGTTCTTGGCCATTAATATTTATAGTGGGTTCGGCCCTGGAGCTGCAGCTCGTGTCATCTGGAGTGACACGCACTCACGATACGTGTGCGCACTCCGCTGTCCGTGCAGCTTAACAGAAATGTCCGTAGATCCACAAGCACACACACCTACGAGGTGTCACAAAGTATAATCAAGCTATCCACACACACAGTAGGTGACACACACAGTGGCTCCTCTGCACTCAGTTGTTCCAGGGCATTTTAATGGGAAATTAAAGGCATCCCTCATGTCTGTGGTCTGCAGGACAGGAATGAGAGTACTGACAGAGGATAAATCAGCCTCCGTGCTTGACAGGACACTGCTCTCTCCTTTTTACCCTGTCCATGTCTGTGTATGCATGCATGTGTGTGCTAAAGGACTTTGTCTTGTCCAGTGTTTTTTTTTGTCCTGGCTGCTGGACGATTGTTCGGTTTCACCCTCACAGAGACTCCTCTGATTGAGGAATCCCAGGCAGTTTAGATCAGACTGGATTACGGTGGGATTGGAGTGAGCTCGATATGATTTTATTTTTTAAGTTCCATCGTACTTCACACCATTAAAACCCGTCAAGGCCACATGTTTTAGGGGGGGATAAACTCTGGTGAAAATTAAAAGATGATTCCTGTGGAGTCATGAATACTTTGGAAACACCAAATTTTGTTCCCGGAAACAAATTATATGAAACAGTTTCCTTTTGTTTGTTTGAATTTCTTTTCTACCCTTTTTGTTCCATTTATTTAACATTTTCACACATAAACACATTTTATTAAAAGAGTAAAGTCCTAATCTTAGAGCTTTTTTTTTTCTTGATTTTTTTTATTTGCTTCACCTGAGGGGGGCGGTTTTATCTTAAGGACATTTGATCAATATTTCAACTTCTTATAAATGTTGTGCCTTTGGCACGTAAATAAAAAGTGAATAAATAACTAACTGCATGGAAGCAGTAATGATTAATAATTCGAGCCATGTGCCCATTTCTAAGGCCACAGTGATGTGAGTACATCTTCAACCACAAGGTCTAGGACAGTTTGGCCCCACCTAATCCTCAGGACCTCCGGTTTTAAAAGGCTGAGATAAAAACATATACTGTCTTTGGCGTATTAAATAGCAGACAAGGCGTTCCAGTTGCATCGTATTTGGAGGAAGCTCTCAGGTGCCGATATATGCTAGTCGTGAAAATGGATAGTCATTTAACGTATGTATTTTAAAAACAGACAGGACCGTAATGTGTTATAAAAAAACTTCTACCAGGAGGAAGGCGGAGAAATTCTACCTCACCTGCAAATATATAAGAAATTAAATTAAATAATTCATTTTTACCAGATAGATTTAAAACCTTTCCTGCTTGAGACAAGTCCTGATCCCTGTCTTGCAGCTCAGCCTCACTCTGCTCAAAAGGTGAGTCCTTAATTCCTCTCCGGGCGGCGTGCTGTAATGCCGTAATCAGTGCCGCTCTGCTCGGCCAGGAATTTATGAACACTTAGTGTCCCTCCGTGCTGACAGGGGCCTCAGCGCCAGCATGTTTACGGTATTGCCCAGAATACGTGTCACTTGCATTTATCAACCCCCCCCTCCCACCCCCCTTTTTTTTTTTTCCCTCTCTCTCCTTAACCTGCACCTTTATCACCCCGCTGATCTGCTGTTTTACGACAAAACAAAACCAGGTTGCATATAGAGATTATATACTTTGCAAAGAGAGTGGGGTCAGATGCAGGGGTCTCTGTTGATTTTACACAGAGGTTGACAAGTATCTTCCTCCTCTTCGTTTAAAAAGCCTCCAGCCGCCACATAAACAGGTTAAGATATTACAAACTAAATCTAAGAGACCTCTTATTTCAATATGGTGAGGAGTACGGCCCCCACCGAGGCCACTTGAATGGAGTAAATGTCAGCTTGGTAATATGGCAGGGGCATAACTCTCCTTCGCCATCAGTCATAAACGAATGCGCTCACACACAAACACACACAGAGTGGAATAAACACATATGTGAGTGTGCACGGAGAGAAAAACACACCCACACTCTGGACATGTGTTTGAACGACAATCAATGAATCTGCCATCAGAGGTGAGTTATGAGGCAGAGAGAGTGGGCATTCCCTCTGTGAAAATAGTTGGACTTAAAATGTTTGTAATTAATGGATTGTGTAAAGAGGTGGAGAAATTGATGCATTTATGACAAGGAGTCAAATCTGAGCCTTTGCCCTGCTTGGATCATCAGCACTCACACACACACACACACACACACATACTTGTGCTCATAAACAGCACTGATAAAGTGTTTCCTCGCATGTGTGTTTGGATGGAATCTAACCGAGAAGAGTAAATCAGCGGTGTTGGAGGTGTTGCTATGAGGGGAGGGGGTGTTTTGTGTTTGTGTGTGTGTTTGGGGGGGGCTGTCTCCGGCCTCAGATAATGATGTGATTCCAGCACAAGTCGGGCCGGGTGTACCTCGCCACGTCTATTATGATGTGTGGCCCCCAGCCACCGAGGGGGCAGAGTGAAGGTGAGCCTGTCATATCGATCTTTTTAGTGCTAAAATATGAGCCACTTTACTCTGCTCCCCAGCGCGGTGATGTGAAAAATAATAACTCGGACCCAAATTAAAAATATTGATCGCTCAGGAGGTGTTGAGAGCAAATAAACACCCCCTGAAAGATTTTTATCCCTCCTTTCCCGTCCTCGCCTTCTTGTCCGGTGGAAGGAGCAGGTCAGGGATTTGTAAAAATACCACACCATCTTCTCCTACAAGACTCTCAGCGCGCCTTATTGTTCCCAGACACAAATCAACAAGCAACCATGTTTTCAGATACTCTCTAACGCTGATTGATCGGGTTTTGACTCCATAATCTGGCATTAGCTCAGCTCCATTCAGGTATCCCCCCCCCCTTCCCCAACAAGTCATAATTTTTTGCACATCCAAGCTTGACTTTTTTATCCCTTCCCACCGTAACGGATGAGCTGACACGGGGCCATCAAACGGGTGGGAAAACAATTGCCACAAGGTTAATTTTATTGCTTGCTCCATGCATTTGCGAGCAGGCGGGAGCTGTCCTCTGCCCAGGTCCTGATGAATGGCTGCACATAGCGGGCAAGAATGAAAATGAGAGGGGAGAGGCCAGCTACGGGAAGCCAGAGTCCCGCTGCTTCCCACCTGAAATAGAAATTTTTCTGACATGCTTAAAATTGGTATTCTGATATATAAGAGCGGAAATGTTCCATTTAGTTTGATGATGAAAGCCGTCATGTGCCCCACTCAATTGCATTTTACGACACCCACTTTAGCTCATACATCTGAGGAAGGTTAATATCCGAGCAATCTAAACGCTGGATGTCAGATTGTCCAGAGGCTACTAATAAACTACTTGGTGTATCTAAATGCTGTGGTAATACTTGGCTGTCCTGGTCAGAGCCCTATTGATTGTCCACAAGGACGGTGGTTGTGTTTTTTGGGCCCGAGGTGAGATGAATAGATATTTGATGCAGCTTGGAGAGTGGGGCTGGACGAGTGTCTGCATCCTGTTGCTGTGTCAGTGGAGATGGGAGCCAGGCGTTGGGGCAAATCACATGCAGCCTGTTGACATCAGTGAGCGGGAGCAGGGCCGAAGCTGGCGATATCTCCTCTTCCCCACTTGAGCCGGGTCCTCGTGCTGAAAGCTCACTTCTGTCTGCTGGCTACAGGCCCTCACTCTGTTTATGTGTGTGCGTTTCTCTGCCTCTCTGTGCAAACACATACATGTCTGCGGAGCATTACTGATACAGGGCCATCTCCCAGCAGCACGCTATCCATATATATCGATTCTGCCTCCGCCACCGGCTATAGTTGCCTCTTTTGCATGGCCCAGCTGAGCCAGCCAGTCTGTGGCCATTATAT
The DNA here is from genome assembly GCF_017639745.1 of Melanotaenia boesemani. Taxonomy (NCBI): domain Eukaryota; kingdom Metazoa; phylum Chordata; class Actinopteri; order Atheriniformes; family Melanotaeniidae; genus Melanotaenia; species Melanotaenia boesemani. Next base: position 7,349,917 of record NC_055697.1, read on the forward strand.
TCTCATTAGCTAATCTCTCAGGTTTTATTTCCATAATCCTCTGTCTATTGAGAGCCCTCACAGCTTTCACAGCCCCACTCCAAGGAGAAAAGACCCAGGCCACCCCACCACAAACACACACATTTAACTCTTCAGAAATCTGCACAGTTACATGCATCGTATTCCCAGGCATTCATATGCATATTCAATTTAATCACTGCAATGCAAACTGTTATATGCACATGTGTTCTATGATTATTGAGTTATGTCCCTATTTATTGACAGCAGTGTTACTCAGATCTACAAAAGATAGAGTAGCAATGAATGGGTGAGGGTTTTTCCATTGTTGTGGATGGTGTGTGAGTCTTTTACACATTAACATATGTTAGAGAAGTTTACCTTGTGATGTATAAACCCCTAAAAAGCAACATGTCTTAAATCTTTAACTTTTTAATAAGCAAGAAACTTTAAGAAACACAAGTACAAAAGAAATTAATTAGTGTATCCCATCTATGTTAATCATTGTTAAAAAGTTTTTGTCCAAATTGACATGATAGCACAAGAATCTCCCGTTCCACCACATCCTAAAGCTGCTCTATTAGATTGAGATCTGATGACTGTGGAAGCCATTGGAGTCCAGTGAACTCATTGTCATGTTCTAGAAAGCAGCTGGAGATGATTTGAGCTTTGTGACATGGTGCATTATCCTGCTGGAAGTAGCATCAGAAGATGCTACACTGTGGTCATAAAGGGATGGACATGGTCAGCAACAATACTCAGGTAGGCTGTGGTGGTTAAATGATGTTGATTTGGCACTAAGGGGCTGCAAGTGTACCAAGAAAATATCTCCAACACCCTCACACCACCACCATCTTCAATCAATGATCGAAGGCAGGGTGGGTCCCTTTCTTTTATGTTGTTTCCACCTAATTCTGCCTCTACCATCTAATGTTTTTTTTTTTTGTTTGTTTTTTAGCTCCTTTCAGGTTTGATGTATTGTGTGTTCAAAGATGGTATTCTGTATACCTTGGGTGGAACCAGTGGTCATTTGAGTTCCTGTTGCCTTTCTATAGTGTCCAACCAGTCTGCCCATTCTCCCCTGACATTAAGAAAGCATTTTCCTTACTGGATACTGGATTCTCTTTTTCAGACCATGCTCTATAAACTAGAGATGGTTGTGTCTAAAAATCCCAGTAGAGCAGCAGTTTTTTTTAGATACTCAGCCCTGTTTGCCTCAATTATTTCCTATTACTTAAATTGTTTTGTTGTATGTTTGTGGCTGAAAACCTACTTTTATTACACATCAGCCTATCCCAGGAGTGCCCACTCATCCCCATACAGAAGAAACACCCAGTGTGCCCAGTCAGACAGATCTTAATCACCCTCAGTGGAGTTCTCCTGCAGCGATCACTTACATTGATCAAAGATAACCACCCACCTAGCACCCACACTCCAAACCTTGACACCCCCTCCCCTCCAAATGAGCTGATAATTAATACAGGCTGGCTTTGCACACACCAGCGAACGGACAGCGTGATGGATCGGACTGCTTGGATGCAAACCAACATATTGCCAAGTTTTTTTTTCAGCCTCCTGAAAAGCCCCTGGGTGTCCTTTACCCTGTACAATCAGGGGCACATTGTATATTTAATAATTCATGGAGCTACATCCCTGATGCTGTACTGTTTTTCATCAAAGTCAGTCAGATCTCAGTTTTTATGGTGTTAATTAAACGCCTCTAAGCTCATACCTCCGCCCTATGTTGTGATTACTTACGATGAATTATGCCGGTGTGGGACATTTGCTACGATGCTGCCAAATAACTTCAAGTGGCTTCCTGCCACTGATGTGGTTCAACAACAGTGACAACCGTGTCACAGAATCACTCTGTCTTGTGACAGTTGTTTGCTTTTTCTTTTCCTTGAAATCAGCTATGGCAGAGTCATCCATGACTAATCTATGGCCCTGTGCTCAAGGCTTCCTTTTAATCACTACACTGCCCCTTGTTTTGTCAACATGTGGCTTGTTAGCTGTTAATTAAGAGATATGGGCATTTTCCGCAGAGGGAAATTCTGTTAGCCACTTCATTAGGCTGTCTCATCGCTTCACAGGTTCTACCGATCGCCACCAGTGACTGTTTATGGCTTTTTATTATCATTTGGAAGCGGAAACCATGAAACAAAAGCCCTGAGGCTTATAGTGCTAGGTCCCATCTCTGCAAAGCAGTAGGAAGTGAGGTTCTCGGGGCTCGGTGTGGCCCCTAACCAACCTGATAGGGTGTAATTGGTGAATCTGCTCTAAGAGAAGGGTTAGAAGAGGAGGGTTAGCGGCTAAGGGCTGTGAGCCTGTCATAATAACAACCAACAATGTGATCATTTCATTTCCTTTTCACTTACACATCACCTCGCTTCACGTTAGATGGACACACATACATAAAAACACGCACAAACACACAGGGAGAGGGTAAGCGTTGGGTCCCATTTATTTCATTCCAACAATGACTCTAAATAGCCTTTCAGAAACGGAGTGAGGAGGGAGACAAAAATAATCGAATCATGCAATTACTGCCGGGCCTGATTCTATAGTTAAGTGCATTTTTATTGTGTAACGTTTCTTTTTCCTTTGCACCCTCGCCCACCCGGTCCACCCGCTCTATTTTCCCTGCCTCCCACAGCAAGCGTTCTCTCCCTGCCACTTCTCATCTAATATGGTCATAATTGGGTTTACTCGTACAAATCAGATTTGAACAATTGGGTTATCCTCCTCTGAAATTGGAGAGGTCTCTGGGCTGGCATGGGTGGGGAGTTAATCTGCTTTTGTTAAGCTCTTCTTTCTTTTTTTTTGGGTGGATGCTGCGGGAACGTCGAGCTGTGCCAGTTAAAGCGGTTTACCTGCCGCTGTGGACATGGGTCATAATTTAGCCCCCCAACCACTCAAAAGAAAAGAGGAAAAAAAATCTCCCATGCACATATATTATACACATCCCTCCACCCTCTGCCTTTCCCTGGGCAAATAATGACATTTGAATCGAGCATTAACAGGCTTAATTACTTTAAAATTGTCATTTTAATTTACACTGATATAGTATTGATCACACAAGCAGAGATTAAGGCCCTCAGTGGAGCGGTTGATGTGGAATTAAACAGGGCCAGGTCCTCCTGGGGCCCGCCTGGCCTGTCCTGCCGCAGCCAGAAGAGGAATGACATCCTCCCCCTAATGAACTGGCAGCATGCGCAGACATGAATTTCAGGCCCCGCTGGAGAAGGAGGGAAATAATGGGGTTTGGGGAGCCATGGCGGGTTATTCATTCACTGCCATGCACCAATTCTCCTGTGATTCATCCCCGGGCCCACAGACCCCCACTGCCTGTTTGCCTGCCACATTCAGCCCGACTGACCTTTCTCCTGCCTAAGTGTATATATATATGTTCCCTCCCCTCCTCTGGGATCACCTTGCCCCATAACAGGTATCATGTACAGAGGGAGGGAGGTGCTGCAGAGGTGGGTGCGAGACATCTGCAGCGAGCCACTGGCCTCTAATCCAAACATCCCCCCGCAGCGGTGAAAGTGCTGGTTCGTGATTCTCCCTCTCATCGTGGCTCATCGGCCTGTCTGAAGAAGACGGGGAATTGATCTCCTCACTTGAGCCTGGTGTCACGCACAGCTGGTTAATATCAGAAGGAAAATCGGAACATTAAATCCAAGCAATTCCTCCTCAGCCTGAAGAAAAGCCCGTGGCTCCTGAGGTAAACTCGGTGCTGCAGAGTAATTAAGGCAGTAGAGACGACATCTTGACACCTGTCTTCATTTTACACAATCAAGTGCTTTTAATGACTGGCTCTTGGAGAGGGGGGCCCAATAAGAATAAAGCAGGTGTTTTGAACAAGCATAGGCAGTAGTTGTATTTCAGTACATTTACTGTGTCCCAGACATTCAACGTTAACACATTTGTTGAAATTGTTTTTACTCACCTGCTAAACTCCATATTGCATACATCATGCTTGACCTTGTGAGGCGATCCTTATAAACCTTACACGTATGCATGTGGGTGAATGGTGCAACAGTGTGTAATTAAGGAGCTTTTTTTTTTTTTTTTTTTATGATTTTGCGAATGTTTTTATCAAAGTTGTTGGTTTAATGCCCTGCTTCATATGGAAGTGTCATAGATGTTTTAGATGTTTCCCTGCTTCAACTCTCCTGGCTCAAACACTGGGTCATCAACTGGCTTATGCAGAATTTGAAGACAAGCTGCTGATGAGATCCATTTCATTTGAATCAAGTGTGCGGAAGCAGGGACACATGTCGCCCGCTGAGGACCAGAGTTAGAAAACCCTGTTTTAAGATGTGTTGGGAATTCTAGAGTCAACCTTAACGCCCGTTCCTTCGGGTCAAAGTTCACAGGTACAGCTGATAAACAGCTCTTCTGGACAGAGACAGGTTACAGTTTTTAATCGAATTTAGCCACAATTAGTTTAATACTATTTGCTGTTTTACAGAGGAAATGGATAGCATGAGATTTTAATGGTATAAATCTTAGATGCTTAATTCTGGGGCCTCATTTATAAAAGTGCATAGCAAAGCAGACAACAGGTGGCATACGTAGGGAAAAAAGGAATTGCGGCACCTAAAAACTTTCAGATTTATAAAAGTGCACGCACACACGTCTCATGCCGTTTATAAATCAGAATCAACTCTAACGTTGGTGCACGTGAGGAAGCGCCTTACCCTGCCCTTATGGTGGCTATGAAAGGTCAGGTGAACGTCTATAATAAATATTCATATCATTTCCATGATGGCTCTGGAGGGGAAAAGCAGGAAGAAGCAGATATTTTCGGAATGTAAGACAGAGATCCTGATGGACCACGTTGAAAAACGTAAATAGGTTTTATTTAGTGGGCACGGCGTGGGCATGACCAGTGTTAGAAATGCAGATTAGTGGCAGCAGGGGGCAGATGCTGCCAACGCCGTGTCAGAATGCAAGACGCCAGAGGCGTTGGATGGTGCGGCTGGATATCTCAGTCGGCAGGGCATCCGTCGAAAATGCGGGGGATCAAAGTTGGAATCCCACAGAGGTGAATCGCTGTGGAGAAAAGTGTCTGCTAAATTACTGATGCCGGTAATTTAGTCCTTTGTTTAAATTTATACAATAAATATGTACAGATACATTTGAGATTGGTACCAGCTTATTTATTGTTAAATAATATATACACTCAGAGGAAGTCCTGCAGGTGCAGAATGACACAATCACCGCTATTAACGAGGTGGCCAAGGAGATGTGGGAAATAAAGACCGTCTGGACAAAAATTAGGACAACAGTAAAAAAAGCATTGAGTAAGAATAAATAATTAAAAGGAAATCCATCTCCTATGTGTTTCATTAGCGTTGCATCACTTCTAGAGCTCCAGCCTCCAGGCTGCGTCCTGCTCTGCTGGAATAAATGACTGAAGCTACTTTTCACATTTTATTTTACTGACTGGTACATGCTGGCAGCAGACTGTCCACCTTATTTAGCTGGATCAAGCGGCACCTTAGCCGCTTTAGCCGGCTAACAGCGCGCATTAGCTTTAGCCCGCCTACTTCTGTTAGCTGGTTAGCTACTGTTGCTCGGGGTTAGCTCGGTTAGCTCTTAGCTACAGGCAGCTTGAAGTTTGATGGTTGTCAGTCATCCACCCCCACATTCACAGTCCCCCTCTCAGCTCGACCGCTTTGCCCATTTTTGGATTTTCCAAGACTAACGACATGCGTGACGCTACCAAGATGGTCAGAGTTTCCGTAGAGGTTGGAAAATTCTCCCCCCAAGTTTGGTTTTTATAAATTCTAAAGTTGACTATAATTGGCGTATGCCATTTTTTGTTCCTACGCCAGCTTTATAAATGAGGCCCCTGGTCTTTGAGGCCACTGTCCTGCAGGCTTTCTGTGTTTCTGTTTCAACACACCTGGTTCAAATGAAATGGATCCAGGTTATCAACAGCTTGTTGACAATCTGATCGATGACCCTTTAATTTGAATCAAGTGTATTGAAGCAAGGAAACATCTAAACCATGGTCAGGACCAGATTTGGACATCAGACATTTTCCACGATTGCATGAAGTAAACTGCCACATCAGTTACTGCCTTATCCAAGTCTGATCCCTAAAAGGAAGTGCCGGTTGTTCTTCTGTTCTGAAAGATATTTTGACTCTGGCTGGTTTTGGGGTTATTTTCATGTTCCACAGGGTATTTGTAACTGAACTAAAGCCTCAGTGATGATGAAACAGCGATGGAAAAGAATCTGATCATCTCAATCTTGAAATTCCTTTTAATGTTTTGTCTTTTTATTCAGATCTGTTAGACTTGCTGTTGTGATTGCTGTTAGCCTTCCCAGACTGTGGCAGTGATATGTTGCTGCAGTTGTGCATCATTCTTGATGCCATGTTTTTTGACCATAGCTGACAGTGAGGGTTATGCTTGCCCTTGAGCCAGTCTACTTCCAGCATTTTCTAAAACAGCCTCCAGCTGCAGACTGACACAAAGGGGGACTGTTTGTGTTGTCCTTAATTGATTGCAATACCCACACCTGGATGTCTGGAGGTGGAAGCCATCTTGACGATGAAGGCTAAACAAAACAACAACCTCTCCACTCTCTCAGCTGACTACCCATGACGGATATCAAAATGCCTCCAATACACGTAATGGACTTGGCAAGGCCTGAGGGTAGCTGGGCTCAGGCCTTCTCCTCCACTCTGTCATCCAATCACCTTATTCTAATGCTGTTGCATTGTTTAGTCAACCAGCCGTCCATTTACATCAACCCATAACCACACAGCCACACCGCAAGAGCACTTAATAGAATTAGCAGGTATTGTGCAGCACATTTTAAACACATAGACCTTTTTAAACACGCACACTCAGTCACTCCACCTCCCACCTCGGACTCATGATCCCCCGGCTTGTTGTCAGAGTAATGGCATCACAAGCTCCACATGCAGCGGCTGGCTCTCCTCTTTAACTGTCATTACTCTATACTCTGCCCACTGTGGGGGCTTTACTCTGCTCTTTAAATGTGCAGCCAATATTGTTGTCATGTTTATGTTATGTACAACATATTAATAGCTCATAAAGCACATTTGTTGCATTATTAAATCATTTTTTACTTGCTCTTTATTAGCAAATAGGAAGCCCAAAGCTCTCAAGTGAAACAGCCGGTTAATTATAGGGCTCATAATTTCCTAATCTGATTTTGGGGAATGTTTGCCAGTCTGTTCAGCTAGTCAGCTTATAAATAGACAAACAAAAATGAAAACAGCCACATGGCCAGGAATTTGCAGTCATATGCCCTCTTTTGCCCTTGGCTGACTGCATTATGTTCCTTTTCAAAACCTCAACACTCCAGTGCCATCTTTTCATACAAATTATTCTCATATGCTTCCCCCCCCTTATGATCAACAGAGGGCAGTTTCATATCAAATAACCCCCCAAGCTTTTCTTAAGACCTCATTTTGTAATGATATTAAATATTGCATGTGTTAGCTTATTTGGAATGACTCATCCGAGGGGGGGTCAGAGGAAATGAACAATCCCTTTGTCCCCTACAGCCACAACCCTCTGTAAAACTATAACCTATAAAATGAGCCGTACACATTCAGTCAGAGGGTGTGTCCCGCTCGGCGTAATGACGAGGGCCTCTCTCCTTGTCCCCGTTCCTTGGCCAATTGATTTTTGTTAGGAAAATTAATGCAGTTGCTGTAAGGTTCAGCAGGTCAGAGGTAGACGGGCTTCATCAGATGAGGGGCGGTGTTAGGCAAACGGAAAAACAACAGGGCCAACAGAATCTGCCTGATGAAACTTACCGTGCATTCATTTGAGGGCGGATCATGCAGTCGCTTATGATGTATAGTCTCATACACAAACTAAAATGTACATTACGATTGTCCAAGGAAACTGATTTATTTACTACGCTCGCTCACTCAGATGTTTGTTTGCTTTGTTGGCCTTATTTTATGCCATATGCGATTTTTGTTGTTTTTACAGCAGTTTGAGAGCAAAGATTCATTTAAACTTAATGAGGGTTCAAACCTCTGTCTGACCTCCAGAACATATCCAAGTGGTGTCTTATAAAGGTATAAAGCAAAACATAACCATATTTCAGTCAATAATATCTCCCAAGTGGGAACTAATCTAACACAAGGGTGCCCCAGTCAGAAGGGTCCCTGCACTAGTTAACGCCACAATGGCACCCTGTGTGCACCGTGCTGTAGCTAATTACCAACTCATTAAAGAGCTCTCTAATTAGATTGGATGTTATGCTCTTTCAGTTAAATCCGAGCTCTTAATTTTAACAGCTTAATTACATTTCTGAAGAAAAAAAAGAAAACACTTTTCAAAGCTGTCCTTGGCCAAGTGGAAATGAGGCAATTCTCAGAATGCTGCAGAGATCTGAATGTTGTCCTCTTGGTTTATTGAGTCTGTAGATTTGAGAATTAGGAGCATAAAGTTTTCGGAATGAGTTATTAGCAATGCATGTTTAATTGTACATGTGATTTGATTGCCTGCTTCCAGCTAATATAGAAATATTCTCGCCTTTTATCTGCAGAACTTTTGGGTCGAAATGAAGTAGTCCACTTTTTTAAATATTAACATTTTTCTGTGTTTGTAACTGTAGTTGTTTTGGGTTGATTTAATATAGTATTAACAGCCAAGAGTGGTTTCACCCAAGAAAGGGCAAACACATTGTTTAACAGGAAAACATTCATTTAATAATAAAATACCCCCTTTTTTAAGACAAGGGTCCTGGCATTCCACACTGGTTGTGTAGTGACTGAGGCTGTCAAAGATAATGCTGACAGGTGGTAGAAATGATTTATTCTTCAGATATGCAGGGGCGGGTCTAGACAAGTTTTGATGGGGGGCCAGGTGGGGGTGCTGACCAGGAAAGGTCTTGATTTTGTGTGATATCGAACTGATTTATTAAAACTAGAGTGATCATCTAATGTAAAGAAGTGAAGAATTGAAAAGAAGTGAGTATTGGCTCTTTCTGTTAATACAGCGAAAACAGGCATATTTTAGCTAAAGTCGCAAATGGTGATTAATCATTAATAATTAATTTGTAAGCTGTGATTAATCTGATGAAAATTTTTAATCATATGACAGCCCTAGTAGGGACATAATTTGCCCCACAGAACAAACCGCACCACTCCATGATGCTGCCACTACCATACTTTTCTATTACTTTACTATTTACTAGTGTTTTTTTATTTTTTATTTTTATTTTTTTTATTATTATTATTATTATTATTACTACATGTCCCAGCAAATGATTGTTGCATTAGTTTAAAGGAGCCTAAACATCCACTTTAAATGTAAACATTCTTGATATTGATTGTAAAATATAGTCAGTCCTTTTTTCAACAATCAAATTTGAATGAATTTGAAATAAACATGCAGTTATTTGAATGTAGTGATGCTTATTACCAGGATTTGTATCGTTTGAAAAACACACCAGCAATCAGTGCAGGACCATAAGGTAAACTCGTTCTAACAGCCTGGTTTATCAGTCTGCTCAACCTGTGGTCTGAAGCAATGAAGTGGATTTTTTTCATTCAAACAGGGTACTGATGTTCAAAGTTTGCCTACGTTTGAGCAGATGTTTGACCTGTGGGGGAAAATGACAACCTTGATAGCTAGTATCCTGAGCTTTAGACTGAAACCCCTGCAACACTGCAAGTGCATGGCCCCCTTCTGCTGTGTATACACCAGACCATCTGTAATGGCAATGATGAGGACTGCAGCACTGAACAGCCAGTGAAATTTGCATGTGTAAGGATAGCCCTGTGTTAAGCCAAGAGTCCTCTTTGCATCTTGCAAGCACTTGTGTGAGAGATGTAAACTAATTTCTGGAAACTGTATTTATGGATTATGGCAGTTTCAGACCACCACAACACTCGCTTTTCAAGCTACCACGTTGTTAGCCTGTTTGGTTCTTTGTTTATTTAACTCCTCTATCACAATGCACTACAGACTTTTTAAATACATTTTTTAAGAAAAAAGCCAAGAGTGGGGTTTTCCACAGCTATTGGTGATTACAGAATTCCTGTAGAAGTTCATAGACTTCTCATGTATGAACATGCAAAGTGGAAATAAGGTGCAAGTGTTTATGTGCATATTTAAAATTTTGTTTAGTCATTTAAAAATAAGTCCTTAGAAAAAAATATGGAAAGTTTTACAAATTATGATGAAAATGAGTTAAAGGCCATCCCTAAATACAGGTCTGGTACCTCTAAAACTTAGTATGTACTCTGCAAGAACTAAAATCTTTGTTCTTCGTTCGTAAGAGCAGGAATGAAACTTCTGCCTGGATGATGTGTTGAGAACAAGCTGCAAGAAATCCCAAACCAGAACTGGTTAACGACATTCAGTTCTCACCACCTGGAGAGCAGTAAAAAAGTTCTCTGTTCTTGCAGACTCAAGCGTTAAAGTAAATGAATGCCACACACTAAGAAAACACAGCAGTTTATTAGAGTTTCTGGGGTTAAAAATGAAACAATTGACATCACATTTAAATCTACATTTCCAGCTGTAGAAAAGACTTGTTGAAGCCAGAAAAACATAAATTTTATTGTATCAAAATAGTTCATTTAGCCTTTTCTTGTGTGTTCAGATGTCCTTGACTCAGTCCCAGTAAAATTTGGATGGTTTTTTTGGGGGGAAAGATGTTAACTTTCAGAAAAGATCAAAATTAAACATTTAGGTATTGAATATGGCTCTTGAATATTTGTTCATACTTTGGGTTTGTAGAGACATTTTAAGACAGTTAAACTAAAACAGGCAGAAATTTACAATTACCAAAGTTTAATTAATGACATTATGTTTTTTGCTTATTCCTACGTAATTCTGATGGTTTCTGCATAACCCCAAAAATCACTCAAACATAAAAGATGCATTTTACATGCATATTATGCCCTGTGTCCACATGATACACAATACAGTACCACCTGGTCATCTGTGGAGCCCTCAAAGGGGCGGCCTGGGAGACTTGCCACAGAGCTGCATGGGCCCCTTCCAAATCCTCTTTTCTTCCCACATTTCTGTGGGTGTGATATTTACAGGAGAGCAGACGTGGGTTTGCTGCCACTCTGGGTCCTGGCACTGGACCTCTGCTTCACTCTTTTAAAGCTCTCTTTTAAGTAGGGTAGCGGGAAAGGCCGGATGCTACGATTGTACGGATAAAAAGAAACATCTGCGCGAGATAAGTCCTCTTTTTTTTATTTATTATTATAATAATACAATAAGAGTTTTAAAAAAGGCATGACATAATTTCTTGTTATCTAAGAAGCTGAGGCTGCATTTACATTTGCTTTTTATGCAGCGTCCATGTGCTCTTAGGGGCGATGCACTGGAGTATAACTAAGCTAGCATGGAGGATATCCAACCATTTAAATCAAGCCTCTGGGAATTTTACATAACACATCATTGGAGAGCATTGGTTTTTACATAAAGACAAAGAAGGCCACAAAGAGGCACCGGACGGGCGTATTAGTCTGAGACAAGCCGCTGCGTGTGTTTCTGCAGACTCTAAAGCTTCACGGTCCTGTGGTCACTGTTGTGCACCCAGAACGCCTCTGCTCATACCAGACAGCACGCAGACAGAAAGCTGCTTATTTTTTTTATACATCCCAGAGGGGGGAAAAATGATTTTTCTGAACACAACCTCAAAACTGATGGGGTGACTGCTCGGCCTGAGCTTCAGATAAGCACTCTAAAAAATCTCTGCGTTGGTGGAGAAGCCGTCGGCCGCCATCGATCGTCGCCACGAAAGCTGTCATATTTTATAGATGTTTCATGGGATGGCTCATGATCTAGACGATGTTGCCCTCATTTAAGAAGAGTTGTGTTCTTGCTAAGGGAGGAGGAAGAGCTCTTGATGCAGAGAAATGGGAACCTTCTTGATAAGTTCTTCTCACATGTGACAAAGTAAAGCCACTAAGAAGCAACAAACTAATATATTTCATTATGTGGCCCTGCTATAGAGCTGTTTCTCACTGGGCAGCCAAGGATACTATTTGTCATTACAAGGCCACACGAGCGAGCCACAGGCAGCGTGGGACGGAGGCAGTCTCAAGCTGACCGATTACTTTTGAAGCTGACATCACAGCTCTGACGGCTAACCCGTCGTCTTCAGGGAGAGTTTTGCCCTCAAATGATTATTTTACCTCAAAAAGGTGCCACCAGATCTTGACTTGTCTGTCCCAGAAAAATGCCGCACAAAGACATTAATTACAGGCAAGTAAACAAGTGGCGCATTTGACCAGTAAACTTCTCCAACTCCTTTATTTAACTCCAGTGATCAGTTAAAATGATATTGCTTCTAGTCTCCCTACAGCCCGTATGAGCCTAATTTAATCAGTTCTTTCACAAATGAGGCCGCATGAATAGGCACATTATTGAATCAGATAAAAATATAGATTGATGAACAGCCCATGACAACATTAGCAGCCTTTCTGAAATGCAGGGGATAAAAAAGAAAAACAGAAAAGGAAAAAAAAAAAAAAAAATCAATGAGCTCAAGGACCTGTCATTTCCATCGGCCTCCTCCCCTAATGGGAATGCTTTTATAGACGGGGAATTACAAGTTGAAATATTCTTTTTGATTATTGGACATCCATAGCCAAATATGATTTACATTAATGAGCATAAGTATATTAAAGACTTTGTATCCCCCGACATCTGAAACGATTGAATAATGGCTCTGGCAACCAAGCAGTGGCAGAGAAAATAGAGAGGAGGTAATGTCACTTTAATTACTAATGGATGCCTCAATTGTTCAGACTTTGATTTTCTATCTTTAGGAACAATCCAATAAGGCAAATATTCATCATCCTCATATCCCCCTTTTAAAATGATGGTTTTTTTTCAAGCCAAGACAGCATCGTTATTTAAAGAAAGTGACTATTTATGCAGGCCTCCGAGATCAACGGGTCATTTGAAGATTGCTTTCAGAAGGGTCTTTTCCTGTGAAGAAGGAAGAAAGCTCTTTTCATGCCCAATTGCTGATGTCTGATACACTTAGTGTTGAGAAGTTGACCTTGTTAGCAGGCACAGGCATTGGAAATTTTTTCCTTAGAACTATAATTGTCTCTCATATAGCTCTTTACTGTTTGTCAATGAATGAATGTTTAATCCTGGTTTAGTAGCTGTGCATGCATCTTAATTTAATTGTGGACTGCAGCAGTTTGACCTGAGCTTTATTAAAGTCATAAAGTTACAGAACAATCTTATTAAAGCATTGTCTTAATCATGAGGTCGACTGACCCAAGAGGGGCTCTGCTAGCTTTGTTAAACTTATCTAATCAACAGCAGCAATTCACCAATCTGTGGTCTGTGACATTGTTCTTTAATCATATTTAAGCATATTCTGTTATGACTCTAATAAAACACCAGATTTTATGATATGCATATAAGGTCTTGGTCACTGAATACAATTAATGGATATCATGTTGTTTTCTTGCTTTCTTTCTTTTTATTTTAAATGTTTTATGCATATCTGCATTTCTTTTTTCATGGCAAGTCGCATTCCAGGTGTGAAAACAGATATGAGACAAATCTAATCAGAAAAGTCATCCCAGCTGCTAGAAGACATGCAAACCCTGCATGCGTATCAGCATTACTGAACCTAAAAGGTTTGGTTTTATTTACAATTTACCACATACAAGCTGAGTTTCCATCCACTGATTTGAAAGCAAATGTGTAAAAAAATGCTGCATTGAAAATAGAGTGAATGAATTAAATTGTGTAGAGTTGTCAGCAGTTGGAGGTGTAGGTTACGTTCCACATGGGGTGTACAAAACCTTAAAGAGTAGACAAACAAAACCGTTCATTTGGCTGTAAAGGAGAAAAAATGGAGACAAATCTGCAGGATGTTTGCTAGCATTGGTCATGGAGGCAGAACAGCTGTGACCAGTCATGTGATTAACATGACTTCACTGATGTGGGTTTCTATCTCCTTGACTGTGCTGCAATTCTCTTTTTTTTATTTCTAAAACCATCTCAGAAGTCAACAGTCACGTTCTTTGGAAAAAAATGATTGCTACTATGGATGGAAATTAATGTTGTACATTGCATGCGCTTATGGAAATGATGCCATAGCAAATATCTAAACTGGGTAAAAGAAAATATTAGGTTGTGACTTTTATGTATGTGGTAGAGCACTATTACTGTCACTTGATTATTTTGCCCTTTTGCATTGATTTTAGATCAGATCAGATAAACCCTCTGATGGGTGAATTATTAAAAAACAGTCACCATGTTATTATAATTTTTTACATACAATATTTTACTTCTACAGATATGTACAGTGATGTTTTACTTATTTTTTATTACAAAGTATATATATATATATATATATATATATATATATATGTTTAGAGAGTACTCTGTGTATTTGGTTAAAAGCACAAAGTTGGAGGACAATAAGACTCTGCATTGTGAAAAACTATAGATCCAAGTTAAAGCAGCACAGATTGAAATTTTCTGGCTTTTATCCCCCATATGGAGCCCTAACACTTCCCATAATGCAACTGAAAAGTGCCTTACTGCTGCATCTTTCCAACTCCAAATTTGATCTCAGTGGATATCCCAGATGACATGTTCAGCTTTGTAAACACCACATGCAAAACTGTTTACACTAAACCCTCAGAAATAAAATAATCTAAAGTGACATAATTCACAAATAATAAACAAGTGACACTTTGTTGAACTTCTCCTTGTTTGTTAGTTTGTTAGCTTGCAAGCCTGCAAGTTTATACACAAGGTGCACGAGTGTCAACTTACAAGCAAAGTGCCCTCCCCATACCTCCATTTAATTCATTTTAACCATGAGTTTATGAACACCATGCTACCATGCAATAGATGACTTTGCCCAGCCTCATTAAGAGGCCAACAGTGGCACCGGCCCCACAGGTGTAATCCCATTTACTTTGATCCTGTTTTTATGGCCTCGTTAAAAGCTGCTGAAGTAGCAACGTGGTATTAGTAAATATGCAGCTGGAATAAGTATGAACATCAATCATTCTCTCCAGTGGACAGGACACGGCTACCTTTCTGGAAATTACAGGGCAGGAACGATTCTTTGCAATGAATTGAGACTTTTTTTTTTCCATTAATTGGTACAAGAGTTTGGTGCAGCATGGATTACATTAGAATTTGCAGCACCACTTTTCATTCTTATTGCTTTATCAGACGACATTTATTCAAACCACTCTCTCTGAACACAAACAAGGTGCTATTACTGTATGTATTGAACATTTTAACAAAGTTATCAAACTCCTCTATCACAATTATACTGAAGAGGCCAATGATGTGGTCTAGTGGAAAAAACAGCAGCATTATATAGAAGGTTTTTTAAACTCGGAGTCATATCATGTACACACGTATTCACTTTTTCTTTTTTTCTCCCTTGAATGTCATTGCTGTGATGGTTTTATTGCTTTAGACCCCTCTGCTGGGCAGGTTAGAGGAGCGACTGCACGACTGATGAGCGTGGCAGGAAATTGGCAGATGGAAGCATCCATTTCACCGCTAATTAGGGGGTCCAGAAGCCCGCCGACTGACAGGGTTCAACTGGGCAATGTAGTGCCTGCCAGCTCCCATCCCGTGCGCTTTATAAAACGCTCTTTAATTCCCCGGCACAATATCATTAACTTTGTAAGTGGATGAACACAATGGACAAGCAATTTAATTAACTTCTACCATTGAATGTTGGAGGGGAGACTAAATGAAATTAATGCACAATATTTCCCAGGGAGGCAGCCAACCTTGGGAGTGGGTCTGGATTGTTGGCAGGTCAGGCGCTGCCGTGGGTTTGGCCAATTATGCCTTGTTTAGACCCATCCATAATATTTTCCTCAAAAGAAAATAAAATCAGTGGTTTTGAGATCAATCATGAGCGTGTGTCGCTCTGCATTCTGGGAGATTTTAGAATAATGGAGTGAAAGCCCGGAAACACTCTGCCAAAAGCCTTGAAAGTCAACAAAGCTAAAATACAGGTATCATAACTGATCCGTGCAGCGGTGGGGATTTACTTGAAATAGACAATCAATAAATGGCTCAATAGAGTTTGGGTTTGGGAAATGAGACCAGACTGAAATATCTTTACAATTGAATTGCTATGAAATTTCATATACAAGCCCTCGTAGGTCAGAGGATGAGTCGTGTATGGTGGCTGAGAGAGCTCAGTGCACTGCAGTTAAGTAAACGCAGACTAAATGAGTAAGTAAAAAAACAGAAAAGGTCGATATGATGGCACATGCACTCTAAATCCATTTTCATAAGTTTAATTAATTAATTAGTTTAATTTATCCTGAAAAAAATATTTTCTTTTGTGCTATTTGCATTTTTTGTTAGCCAAGTTGCCAGATCGGCTCATTATGTCTTTATTTCTTTATATATTTTACATTTATGTGTTTATTTCTGTTTTTGTTAATATATGGAAATATTTCTGTTTTTGGTCTGTTGCCATAAAACTACGGCACTTTATCTTATTGACGACAAATAGTTTGATAAATACATTATTTTTAACTCAATATGTTTTAGATATTGATGATTAAAATAATAATAATCCCTCTGAATATTTATTTCTGCTAAAACATAATTCAACTAAAACTAATATAAAAGGAAAAAAATCTCAAATTCTAAATTAATTCAGAGAAAACGTTGTTGGCAGTAACTGCTAAAAACCTTTCTCTCATTTTTGCATCAGCCTGCAACAACAAAAAGCAACGAATAAAATAAAAACCATTCACACACAGTTAAACCTTCCTTGTTAATCAGTCAAGGGATCTAATTGAGATAGTTTAACTAAATCTACTTTTACTTCAGTAGATTAGCAAATTATTTTTCCTTTTTGTTGTTGGCTTATTAAATTATGGATCAGATGGCTTGTCTTTCTGGCTTAATGTTTAATTAGGTCATATGATTTTGTGCCTCATTTTTTTACAACCCAGTCGCTTGTTTTCGGCTTATTTTCATAGATCCTGTTGCTTTGTTTTTCTTGCAGGATCCGATAACACCAGCTGTGAGTGTTTGCAGCACCAGTTCTCAAATTGATGATGATGTCCTGTAAATTCTCTGTATCTCGACAATGAGATTTGTCATAAATTCAAGTTTTAAATATACATATTTATTTATTTTAATGTAGAATTTCTTTTTTTTTTTTTTCCTGGTTTGTGATCTGCTGTGTTTTTCCTCCAGAAACACCAGCTAGCTGATGTTTGTGAAATATTTTAATATACATTCATGAACTTCTATCATCAAAAAAGTGATCCAATGCTCATCCTGCTTCCCCATGTAAACCCATATTCTATCAAGGTTTGAACATGATCTCCCTCATGTTAACATATTGGAAGTCTCCTATTAGAAGTGTCCCCTACCTAAAGTTGCCCCCACCCCCAAAAAAGCGCACACACCCCAGAGACAAGGGTCGTTTCAGGACTTGACGGATGGCTCCAATACTCGGGCTGCTTTCAAATCACAGGAAGTGACAGAGGAAGTTTTAATGAGAGTTTTGTCTGTGTATCCAGTCAGGCCTTCCAGGCAGCTGATGAATAATAGACACTGGGGCTCAATACTCTGAATACTCAATCAACGGCACTGGGAGGGGGGCCTTGGCAAACACATATGGCAGGCCAGGGTGGCTGGTGGGCTCAGGAAGGACAGAAAATACTAAAGCTTCTTCATCTGTATCTCTGGGCTGAGAAAAAAGAAAAAGCTAGGCGTCTCTATTGATGCTGCTCACTTTTGTGCCGGGGGGGTTTCTCGCTGTGGATAACAAACAGGCTGTTTGTGCATTATTGGAGATTTGTGTTGAAAGGCCGCCGTCAAGGTGCTCTTTTAGACCCAGATCCTGCATATCAATGGGTCCCTTGGTGGGACATGGAGGGCTGATCCTGTGGATTCCTTGCTGTGCTCTTGTCACACTTTTCCCACTTTGATTGTAAAGATGCTTAAATCTTTAGTGACTAATGAGGGCATTATATGGCTATTAGTCTGATCTTATCAGGGCTTCCTTCTCTTGGCTGCTTTGACGAAGCATGTGTGTCTGATGGATTGCGACACCGCTTGTTCATGACAGCATATCTGATTGACCTTTCTGATAAGACTGTGTGTACATTTGTGAGTTGTTTTTCTGCCGTTATGTTTCTGTGTAGGTTTATGTTGGAGCGTGGCATTACTCGCGATTTGACGGATAGAGAGGCTCACGGGAATTCCGAGCAATGATATAAACTGGAAAACAGCCTATTTTATCTCTGCTGTCCAAAAGAAAGCCACAGAAAACCCAGAGAGGATGTTGTTAGAGGGCCCACACACACGGACAGGAGCAGCAAGCTGTATTCCAAGTATTCATTAAAGGAAGTGGAGGGGAATGTGGCTGTGGAGGTGGAGATACTGAAATAGTTGAGGATGCAATGAGAAGTTGGAGCCATCATTTTAACATCTAACCTGTTTACAACCTCTTTCACCATCAATCTGTTGTTATTTTCCCAGACTGGAGTTTTTCTATTTTCTAATTTTTATCATTAGTTCGGAAACTTTTTAAATGTAGGACTGTTTGGACCAGAAATATTAAACTAAGGAGACATTCATTTTCCTTCTGTGATGATGCATCCTAACATTTTTATCAATCAATTAATTAACATTTATTTACAATACCAGTCAAAAGTTTGGACACGCTTTCTTATTAAATCAAATGGGAAAGTGTTATAGTGTATATAACGCTTTACAACATCAAAAAGTGCTTTAACTTAAAGATAAAACAGTAATGAAAATATCAAACACGTAAATCAGAAATATGTAATAGCAAGTAGCAACAAATAAAAATCTGGTGTTAATGTCACAGTGGTACTAGGAATTAAAATCCAATTAGAAAAATAAATGTTTTGTCTACAATTTTTTATGTAGCTAGAGAAATTTAGTAACCTTTATAAAGGGCAAATCAAATTGATCTGTCTGCATATAAAGATAAAATCTGCACAAATGGGACAAATTAATGTGTAAAAATCTAATCTAAGTCAGTTTAGACTTCGATTAGAATACAATTTGCTTGCAAATTTGGAAATCAAAGTTAAAGCTGCAAGTTTAATAAAAGAAAAAGGGCTGTTTGATGTCATTTTGTCTTATAATTGCTTCTGTTCAGTTTTTGGCTACAGTTGTGGTTCAGTCTTGTAATAATTCAATTGTTTGCATCAATATTAAATAATAAAAACATTTCATTAAATAAATAACAGTAATTAATATAAAATATATAAATGTTTGCATGTGGTTTTACTTTGAGGTTTTCTAGTAAAGTATTACTGGGTGAAAAGAGGTGTACACTCAATCTGTCAGTCAGCTCTAATATGGACATATGATGTTTCTATCAGTTTGATCTGACTGGTTTTAAACAGGTGAGCATAGATAATTATGAAAATTATGCAGCCACAGTTTAATTGTTAAGTGTGACGGAGCTAAATACGAATCAGTTCAGCAAGGTCTGAACTCTTTTCCTGCCTTTAACACGCTATCCTGCCATCTGCTGCCGCTGCGTCCTTATTCTAGCTAATCATGTTGATGTCTTGTATTTTCAGACTTAGAAAATTGTTCTCACAGACATGAAGATTGAATTTGTCCAGATTTTATATGCAAACACCGTAAACTTGATTTGCAAGGTTATTTTTTTACAAATACAAATATGGTAGTAGTCCCCATCCCAGGGCCATAAAATGATCGACTTCAGGTAAGATAGTAACTTCTGTTGCTGCAGTAATAATTAAATTGAACAGTGCTGTATTTAAAGCCTCTTCGGGTGCATGTTCTCATGGCTACGCTTCACAAACCCATAAGGATGTCCTGAGGACTGCAGAACATTACCCTCTGAAGTTGCACACTGACACTGCAGTGTGTATGTGTCAGCCCTCCTGGGACTGACCACTTTCCCTTTAGCACAGATTGGAGGTGAGACCTTCGAAGAAAAATTATTACTTTTATGTTTGCTTTATGGCTCATTTTTCACATTAAACTTGGAAAAATCCATGCAGGGGTCAGAGAATTCTTGCTTCTCTTCCTCGGCCGGGACTCATCTTTGCAGCCCTCGGTATTGATAAAGCATTCAGCAGAGCAAAGTATGCAGGCTATGTACTGCACCTCTCAAGTCTCTATTTTCCAGCAACCAGTCTATTGGGACTTGTTCAGCCTGTATCTGCTGGGGGTTTTTTAAATGTCAACTACACACACACTCACACACACATGCACGCGCCGAGCGAGCACAGCCGCCGGTTGTGTCAGCATGCCCTTATCTGTGAGTGGCGGGACAATATGACTCGTGATAAGAGATAGCATTGCCCGAACGAGTCATAAAACCCCAGCTTTTATGGCTCGGTTATTGTCTTTCTGTCTACAATTACAGTGATTACTCATTTCCCCCTTACCTACCCCGCGGCCCTCACGGCGCACTTAATAGACTGCATTTTACTAATGGAAAATTAAGTAGCCGCTGTGGCAGAGGGGTTTATAAATATGTAAAATATACTTTTAATTATTTCAAGTGAATCTGGCAGCTAATCAATAAAGAGGGACGTGACAAACATACGTTTGACACAGGCCATTGTAAAACCACTGGTTAAAGATAAGCACAGCTTGTCAGCGCAGCCCAGCCCTAATGAATATTTTGAGCCTGTCATGTAAAGAGACAAATGGATTAATTGCGCCCTGCTAATATAATAGCTTCTTCATGAAGAGTGCAGGAGGGAGGCAGAGGAGAGGGAGAGGTGAGGCTCTGAAGCCTCGTGTCAGATGAATATTTATTAGGGTTGAGGGTTAAGTAGATTTTTTGCGATTACACGGGTAGCCACTTAGGCATGGCTGTTTATCATTTATTTGATAACCGATTCATGAGGATTTGTTTGATGATATTGATTATATTATTTTTAGTAGTTTAGCTGAAGGTCTACAGAGGATTCCCTGTTAAGAAAATACTGTGGTTATTTAAGATTTTTATTTATTTGGTTAAAAGAATATTATAGTTTTTTTTCTGTGAATGTTCTTTATTATTTGAATTTTTGTACATCTTTAGAAAAAAAATAGAAACATTGCCTATTTCTTTAATTAAAAAATGTTTTATTTCTAATTATGATTTTATTGAGATGGTTAAAAATCACCGAACAGAAGACGTTGGAACCAGTGAATCTGGTTTGAATGTGAAATTCCAGATTTAATCCATTAATCACATGAAAAGTGTATTCATCTCATGTAGAGCTTTGACTTAGCAGAAAAATTGCAGACTGCAATTTAATTTGTTATTGAAAGAAATATGTCCTGCGTATCTCCAATAATATTTCAAAGTGGTCATTTTTACTTCACTACCCTCTGAAATATTCACATAAACAGCTGCAGTTAGTACAGTGACTCCCTTTTTGACGAATAGCACCGTTTTCCCTCCCCAGCCCTGTTTTTTTTATTTATCTCAACTGCTGTTGGCACTTTAAGGTGAAAGACAACATAAAGAGAAATGAGCACAAATAAATGTAGGGGGGCCTTCCTGGAACCCGTCCTCTCCATATGGGGAAGCTGTGACCTTGAGTCCTGCATTCGCCCAACGCCGTCCCCTCTCACGTGCAACACCCCCCCTTCGTCAGAGTGGGAGAAGGAGCAACGAAGGGGAGGGTAGCTCTGCAGGAGGTGGTGGGGGGTCACCAGCCGCAGCTCTCATCAATTAAATGTGCGACAGTGTTTTCTGTCGGCTGAACTTATATGTCAAGGAGATGGGCAGGACCTCATGTTTGTGCTTTTGACAAATCAGCAAATGTTTAATCTCAAGATGTGCCGGCACTCATAAATAATGCAGAGGCCGGGTCCAAACACTCTCCCGGCACATCGGACAGGAGAGGCCTTGGTAGGAAGGCTAAGGAAAAGATGAAATCCTCCATTTTTCCCTTTTTATTTACATCCCTGCATCACTTTCTGCACCTGAGCTTTAGGTTTGCTTCTATCCTCCTTTTCTTTTGTTGTTCGCTCCGCTCTTTACAGGAAAAGTTCCTCTCCATCGTCTACGTTACTCTTTTAGGAGAGAACAGTGACTGAGAATTATCCTGAGCCAAAGGTCTGCTATCTCAAAGACACAGAGGATTGAGCCTGAGCTTTGCCTCCATTTGCCCTAAATGTAAAGAGGCCAACAGAAAGCAGTGTAGCGGACTGTGAACCGCATCAAATCCCCCTCTGCACCACTCTCACTTCTTCCCACAGACTTTGATTGGCTTGTCCACCGACTGGGAAAGTTTTCTGATTGTTTGCAGGGAAAATTAAGATTTTAAGCCTATTGAAGTCGATCTTTGCTCATTGAAAAGTCCATCTGAATGTGTCCTTTGAAAGCTTAAATTGTTGACTCGTCACATTAGAGGACTCCAGAAAAAGGGCTGAGTGTACAGTACCGAGAGCACGCTGCACCTGTTGTTGTGTAGCTGATGGTGTGTAGTGTTTGTAGAGTGTGCTGTGGAGTGTCTAAAAGAGCCCGACTATGTGCTGAGGCCAGTTTATAAGTCACGCCAGGTCAGTTGTTTGAAAGCTTCAGAAGCTGTTTTGGAAAACTTGTGCTTGTGGGTGTTCTGCCTTCGTGGAAAATGTCACTAAAACCTATTTTTCTTCTTACAGGCTCTTGGAAGTTTCTACTTTATCCACGAGTCTTTGAAAAACATCCACCAGTTTGATTTCAAAGGTGAGACCCCCCCCCCATCCCTTCCAGCACACAGACCATCACCGCCATTGTAAAATTAGATCCTGACATTTTGCCTGCCTCATTCCCCTCCTGCATGTCAAACACACACACACAACCATTTGGAGGCTATTCCTACTTCCATCAAAACCAGTGAGCTAAGATTGGTTCTGGAGATAATGTAAAGGCAGCAGGAGAGAATGGTAATGTTTATTAATATTAGGAGTTAATTCATATGATTTCGGGCCTACAGTAATGGTGTGCGGCAGGTTATTGGACAGTTACAGCTGTCTCATCAGCCTGCGGTGTCAGGGGGCCCCGGGGTCCGGCGACCGTGCTAATTAAAGAAAGGATATAGATGTGGAGCAGCCTCGTTTCCTATTAGACAGCTACTCAGCAATAGCAGCAGTTGAAGGACAGGACGAAGGCAAGGTGAGGGGTCGAGAGGGAAGATGACCGCTCTATACACACACACACACACACACACACATACATATTTCTGGAAAAATCTTAATCCAGCTCTCATTTCTTTAGATTAGCTTCTGCTTTGCAAGTTTTCAGTCCAGTCCTTCTATCCGATCGTTCAGAAGAATCTGTGCTTTGATAATATAAGTTGCTCTATAAATCATTAAGCATCATAAAAGGGTCCCAGATCAATAAAATGAACCAGTATTGTGTCGACACAGAACAGAAAACTTAGCAAAGTTTGTTCCATTATTTGTTCCATTTCCTTAGTTGAATCTCTGAAAAACACCAGCACAGTTTGACAGA
Organism: Melanotaenia boesemani; assembly: GCF_017639745.1. Taxonomy (NCBI): domain Eukaryota; kingdom Metazoa; phylum Chordata; class Actinopteri; order Atheriniformes; family Melanotaeniidae; genus Melanotaenia; species Melanotaenia boesemani. The sequence continues at coordinate 7,373,380 of NC_055697.1, forward strand.
CATAAAAATGTATGTTGTGCCAACAATAAGATTCCCAAAGAGCTATCAGCTGAAAACCTGGTAGATCTCAACATGATGTACAGGACAACAGAAGAAGTGTAAGGTCTAAAAAGCTTGATGAACAGTATCTGAAAAAATTAAAAATAAAAAAATGCAGCAAAAACCTGGCACAGGACCTGTGAGATGCATCTACTGTTGGCTAAAGCCTCATTAGAAATGGTCTCCATGAAGGATTTCTCTGAAGAAACTGTTTGTAAGAAGGTAAATGGGGAGAAAAGGCAGAGGTATGCTAAGTTTACATGATGTATGTTAAAATAACATCATGTAATTATGATCCTTGGAGAAGCTATTATTTCACATTCTCCATTATAAAGATCATTAACCCAGTAAAATAAGTAAGAATTAAAATGTGCATTTTATAGAGTGCTACTCATACAGTTACAGATAACACATGACTGCACACCTGATTGGATTTTTTTTTTTTGCTTTTATTGACTGACGGTGGCCAAACTTCTCCACAACAAGCTGCCGCAGACAGTGTGTTTTTACTAAAGGTTTTTCTGAATGGTACTTCACTGCCATCTTTACTAACTATTCTTGTAGTACGCGTTGTGGAATTGCCATTAGTTCTTTGTTTAACGTATTGGCTCAGTTATGAAAGTGCTAGACCTTGTAATATTTCTTAAATCAAGCAGCAGACTATAAAGTGTCTAAGCTCTTCAAAGCTCAGTAAATTGTATCACAGTGATGACGAGATGATGATGAGAAAGGTTTGTTATCCAGGATCTATAGAGCTTAGAAATGACACGGAACTGGACTGAAAATCAGCAGCAACAGGTGTGATGGAGTGATGAACCCTCTCCACAGGTCGTGTTGTGATCATTTTAACAGACACCAGAATAATAATCAGCCACCATCCAGAGATTAACTTAGGAGAGTCCTTTAAGAAGCCTGGAGAACTATTCCTGAGGATTACATGTAAAAAAATACAAGAAAACTTCTCTACGAAGGTTTAGACGACATCTCTGGAGCTACATCTCTGTTTGCACCTACGTCTTGTTATCTTGGAACTACACAAAGACATAAGAGGTGGCAACTCAAGACTTTTGCGCAGTTCTGTACTTTATAAAAACGGTTTAAAACTGGTGCACAAACGACTTCACTCACTTTGCACTTTGCTGATCTTTTCACATCATTGTTTTTTTTCACAGCACATCTTTTCAGCACCTTGAAACTAAAACAGCTAAACTGAATTCAAACATTTTTTCTTTACTTATTGTTAGATTTTTGAGCTATTTTAGGATCTTATAAATCTAAAATGAAGACAGAAAAAGTGCTGATACGGTTGTGTTGGTGCATCTCATCTGCTCTTTCTAAGCTTAGTGGCTTCTAAATTAAAAGTTAAAACATAAAACATGCTGGGAAAAGCTACGCGAAATGATCGCTGTAGAGGATAAACATGTTTACCAGAGCAGACAAAACACGTCTGCTGCAGCGTTTTACCTCTCATGGTCCCTCTCCGGCTGCTGCGCCTCATTCTGACCAGCAGGTGGTGCAGTTGTCTGAGAAGAGCCACGGTCACTTGAGCTGTCAGTGCAATTAGAAGATTCAGACTCCAAGAATGAACTCTGCTTTGTTCTCCACTTCCTCCCCTTCTCTTTCTCGCTTTCTTTCTGTCTATCTTCCATTTCCTCTTTAGCCAAGAAATTTAAGAAGGTGGTGGGAAAGGAGACCTGCTCAGAGACACTAGAAAGCACACCCACACTGGAGAAGGAGAAGTTTCCACAGGACTACTTTCCTGAGGTGGGTGAAGTTAACACACTTCTAAACTCTAAATTACACATTTAAAAAAAATGGACTCTTACATGTCTTTTTTTTTTTATTTATTTTTACAATCACATTTACTTTTCTCGCTGACGCATGCTTGATCTGAAGACAAATCAGCCCAAAAGATTTGAATCACGAAAGTGAAAGTCCTCGTTGTGCGTCTCCCCCCCCCCTCCCATGTCCTCTGCTCACTCTGCTGTGTTCAGCTTCCTGGTTTCACGGCGGCGTGCCATCAGACGGGGGAAGCTGAGCGCCGAGCGTAGCCGCGCTGATATAGTAATAAAGAGCACGACCGCCCGTGTGTCATCCCCGCACTCCCCACTCATCTGTCAACCATGCTCCGACGGCCGCCTTCGCAAATATATGCAAAACAGATGGATACGGCCCCTTCACAGGCTTTCCCCCCACCAGTTTCCTCCTCCTCCCCAGGACATCTTCCACACAAACAGCCTAAGATTTCCCAACTCTCCCATCCCTATAGATGATCTAAAACCAATTACACTGATTAAAACGATTTGCAGCGAAGCATTGTTCTGCGTTTAACAGGAACATCAGGAGAAAAAAAACACAACAAGGCTGGCATGGCGTGCTGCGAGAAGGATGAGGGGGGTGATGGAGGGAGGAAGGAGGTGTGCACGGGGCAGAGCGGATGAGAAAAAGTTTTGCCTGGTGATATATGCCTCTTTCCCGGCCGGGGTATGAATCTGGGATGATGCTCCAGAGAGCAGCACTCCAGATAATGTTAGCCCATTTAAAAAGAGCAGATTTGTGTAGTCTATCAGGGTCGCAGAGTATTTTTTTTCCCTTCCTCCCTCCCTCCCTCCTCCATAGTGAGAAATTGGTTGTTATCATAGATCACAGATACTGCTCAAACCTCTTATGAAAGATGAATTAATTTCACTAATGCTTTAATGCAAAGCTCTCATGAGGGAGGCAGACTGGTGATAACCCCTGCCTCGTCCCCGCTTCCTCCGCTCGTGATTTATACCCTCTTTTAGTAGATGAAACCGCCTAGATTTGCCATCCATCTGCAGCTTTGAGGAAATACTATTACTCGGGGATCTTGGACCGGACAAGATGTCACACAGGAGTCTGAAACCGGTGGCTTTGCTTGGTTCTGGGAGGAGCTCAGCCGGCCAAAAGGTCTCCGCTCATGAAGACATGGTGGGAAACAAAATGGTATTCTGTGGGAATGCTAAAGTAATTTCTGTGATTAGTTAAAGCAAAAATGGCCGACCCTCTCCCAGAAACCACCGTGATCCTACCGTTGATCCAAATATGTAGAAAAGTTTGTTCGACTTAAATAAAAACAGCTACTGAAGTCACATTCACACATGTTTCTCCTCCTGGTTTGATTCTGATTTAGGCGATGAGATTTCCATGTGCTAAACATGAGTTCTTTCCATAACCCTGCATTGACTTATGGTTGGAAGTGAAGCAGGGGGAAGAAGCAAGGATGTTAATTGAAATGCTGAATAAGAGGGAAGTGGACAAAATCTTTTGAAAGGTCGCAGTGATGGATTTGGCTGCTTGTCGTTCCCTGTTGTTCCGTCAATCTCTCCACCTTCCCAGAGGGAATTAATATATTAATATTTATTTGTTTGGCACGGGGTTTCGTGCCTCCAAAAAGCCTATTGCATCATAAGGATTTGTCATTGCCTAATATAAATAAAGTATACGACCTGGACCTTAATGCGCCCTTGGTATTGATTGTTTTACACAAGCACAGGAACAAAAAAACAAAAAGACAAGCTGTTTGTGTTTGTTGTTTGGCACCATGAACGTGTGCATAAAAGCATTGACTTTTCATACCCTTTTACCCCCCCCCCCCCCCAATTCACTATAGTAAGCTCCGTAACGGCGTTGCGATTACTCTCAAGTTGTGCCCTCGATGAAAGTTAAATTCCTCCGTGTTTTTTTTCTGGTCTGATTTAACAGCACACGTGATTCATAGAAGCACTGCGTGCGTTAAGGAGATGAAGTCATTTAAACTGGCATTGCTTGTAAAATGCTCTTTGCATCTATCACCAGACAAGACACCTGTGACACAGATGCTGTTCGCCGTGACAACCGTGATCCATGAGACTGCAAGGAGCTCATAAAGGGGAGGCTAATGTTGAGATGAAAGCAAAATGAAGGCTTTTTTTGTTTTTTTGGGTTGCATGTAAAGCACCCGCTGCAGGACAGACGTCCCTTTGGTTGTGGGCTCATATAAACCCAGTGTTATTTGCGCCCTAGCCCCCCCCCCAACCCCCCGTCACCTCTTACTCTGCAGATGATGGGATAAAGATAAATGCAACTGTCTGCTGAAGCTCAAATCAATCAGTGTTTGTGTGTGTCACTTATTACTCACATTTTGTCAAAGGGGCTTCCCCCCCTTCCTTCTCCCTCTACATGTCCTGCACTTTTCTACTCCCCCCCTTTCTTTTTTTCCTGAGTATCATACTGCCATAATATTATTTATGGGGGTCGAACTTTGAGCTGAAATATTCGAAAGGTCAAGCTGGATGGAGCGAGAAACAGTAGCGAGAGGGTGTTTTTAGGTTTGTGTGTCAGATCTGGCATTTTATAAGGCTGGGATTACACCCCCCCACCCCCCCCACCCCATTTGGTCAAATTAGTCAAATTTTATGCTGTAGTGTGAAGTAAAGCGTGTTTGTTTGAAATATCTTTCTTATAGCTCTCTCTTCGATCACCCTGTGTCTTAGCATGTGTCGCGGTCAGTCCTCATATTGCCCAACATCCATGGACATGCCCCCCCCTTCTCCTCTGCAACCACCGTCCATCACTGTCATGGGCAGAGACGCTGTCGGTGACCTGTGGAGGTTCAGCCAATGTCACCCTGAGCCTTACCCCCGTGATGAAATTCTGATTTTCCTCTAAATCCATACTCATTCAGAGTTCTAGAAAAGTAGTTTGTATTTGACTTTTTTTGAGTGAACTCTTAAATTCAAGCAGTTTTGCATCTCTAAGGGAGGGTTATGATGATGATGATGTCTCAGCAGGAGATTAAATGAGGGTGGACAGTTTCTGTGTCATCATCCCAGCTCCCATATCAGCCGTAGCAAGCAAATCATGATGTCATCATGTCAGCCAGCAGAGCGGGACGCTTTTCTTCTCCGATTCTGTGATTAATCGTTTGAGGTAATCGTCTTAACCGAACTCCTGTCACAAAACCAAACGACTTCAGATGGAGTGAAATTAATGCCAGGAGATGTGTTTTTTGCATTTTTTTTTCACACATACGGCTTAGTGTGTTTACCCTGCGTGTGTGTTTATGAGCACGCTGTGAACAGAGGGGTCAATCAGTCATTTGTGGAGGAAATGGGGTAATCTGGGGCCAGGTGTCAAGAAAGTGATGGATTTTAATGCTGTGATTGTAGTTAATGGCTCTTTAAATTAAATCGAGATTAAACGTCTCTGGCGGCAGTCAGATCTCATATGGGTACTGAGCAAGTCCACCCCCCCAACAAACTCTGACTCTTCATCTTGTCCCTCCTCATCCTCTCATACTCCTTTCAGACTTTCTTCTCTGCTCTTTTCCATGCTACAAACTCCGAGAACATGTGGTACATTTAGACTGATTAACAAACTCATTTACTGTCTGCTTTGCTTGTGTTTGTCTTTGTATCACATCCACCTTCTGCGTGTAAGCTCAGTCTGTTTTTCATGCAGTGTGACACTCATATCTAATTCCATTTGCTTCTTTCAAAATCACAATATTGGGCCAGCGAGTTATAATTGGGCCCATACATCCTGCTGAGGCAGTATGGATTAATTCAAGTATGCTAATGTAATTCAATTTGATACAGTTAATCTTGTACTAATGCAGATTGAAGGATGTGAGGCGCAATCAAATACCTCTTAGACCTTTAATTTGCATCTGAGTTTTTTAAATGAAATTAGTCAATTTGTAATTATGTGACCTGGCCCATAATTAGTTTATTTATCACTGCAGTTAACTCCCCATTAGGAGAATCAGAGGGAGATAGACAGAAAAAGAAAGAGGTTTTGGGAAAGACTTATTTATTTTATTCAGAATGAGAACACTCACAGCATCAATTTGTCTCTCATTTAATAACCAACTTCATGGTGGATCATGTGCTGGTTGGAGAGCGATCATGTGTTGTATGATCATGTGCTGTTTGAGAAAGATGCAGCTGTTTAATCTGATCTCAGCAGGAAGAGCCAATCAACCCAGGATCAGACCAGGTGAGCTTGACGGGTTGCATGTTTGGCTGGCTCTCTTTAGACAAGCAGGTAGTCACTGAGTTGGTCCAGCGACGCAAACACAACAAATACTGATAATGTGACTTATTCATTCGTCCACCAAATCACAAGATCTGATGATCGTTGCTGCTCGTTTTTCTGTTCAGAAGGGTTAAGGTGGAAGCGGTGGAGAGGTTGAATCCTGTTCAGTTTTCTTTCACATTAAAATAATCAGTTTTTAGGTTGTCAGATATTTTATGCAGCAGCGAGTCTAGAAAATGTTTGATTGGGAGGGACAGAGGCACAGACTATGAAAAGAGTGGCACATGTAAAACCCTGAAAAAGACAAATCTAGATTTTAGAAAAATAACTGTTTATAACAGTTATTTATGAAAGTATCAGTCTCAAGTTGCCTCATGTCAATTGTGTTTTTTTTTTCAATAATTGTTGAAATTCCTTATTGATACCAGGCAGCTTTTAGCCCTGTCAGAAGTTTTATCAGCCTTCATTCATGCATACCAGCCCAGTTAACTTGACAAAGACAAATATTATTACCCATGTAAATGCACAACAAGCATTTTTTTCCACTGTAGCTTCCTGATTGTAGTAGCGCTAGCAGTGTCACGTTTCCTTGGCCAGCATATCATAATATTCCATATTAATTTCACTTTAATGCATGTTTATTTTTAACATAATAAAAGACACTTTATGCCCTCTGCTGTATTTTATGCACCTGGCAACAGAAGAACGTGTTTTCTAAGTACATCATGTACTACGTTCACTAATAGCTGGACATCTAAGGTTTACCCAAAGTCAGTTTACACTTGATATTTGTTAGAATTCAGTTGTCTGTAGTTGGAGTGGCACCTGGGGGGGCTCAGACAGATTTTATGGTTGGCTTGTGCCCCACCATGCCACCACTTTACCCCCACCCTTGCCTTCACAGTTTATTTGAGAAGAGTTAGGACAAGGACTGGAGTTGTTTCAAATATATATTTAAAAAAAAAAAGCTTCAAAGTCATATCACCAGTTTGATCTTTGTTTGCAATCAGCTTCATGAATTTTAAGCAACCCAATTTTTTCTTTCTTTCTTTTTTTTTTTTTTTTTGCTGCTTGTACCTGTATTTTATGTTTCTGATGTCGAACATGTTTGTTTTGTTTCAGTGTGAAATGCAAACTGTTCTTCTCTGCATTTCATTTCAATATTAGGCATATAAATTACAGGTTTGTTCCTGATACAATTTTATACCAGTTCTGTGGACAGTGATCCGAAGTTTGCAGTTATCAGACATTTTGCCACAATAAGATTTCAGTTGAATTTCTTTGAGGATCCAGGGATCAATACGAGACGATATTATTCCCTGATTTACCAAAATCACTTCTGTTTATTCAATCAAATATTTCAAATATATGTGATTTCATTTCTGAGCTCTATCAGAGATTCAAATGGAAAACAATCTTTGGACAAAAGTACACTGCACTATGTTCTGTACATTAAGCATTGAAATGTTCTCATCACATTTTCTCATTTTGTCCTTTTAGGTGCTCCCAATGATTATGTGCTTTGTTATCTTACTGACGCTGTTGGATGTTTTCTGTTAAATTTCTTCACAGGTGTAGCAGCTGCTTGTCTGGTGTCTGGTTATATAGTTGTTGCTGTTGGTTTCTATCTGTTCATCTTTGTCTCCTTTGTCTTCTCTTGACCACCAAATTTTTTGTAATTTATTAATAGTAATTAATGCGTTAAAGTCCCACTCGTGATGTATGTCTGTATGTTTACATGAGCGATATGTCTCATGTAAACAGAAGAGAGCGCGTTTATTAAGATGAAGAAACGTTTTCTGTCGGGCATTTAAGTACGGAAGCGTGGAGCTGTCACCCAAATAAAAAAAAAAGGGAACTCAAAGTTTTAGCGTGATTGTTATATGTGAAATTTTATATATATATATATATATATATATATATATATATATATATATACACACACACACAAACATAATCATACATAATGTCCATTAATGTATGATTATACAACTTACTAACACACACACACACACACACATATATATATATATATTGATGCCTGTTCCACCTGTATCCATCACTGATCAAACAAAACAGCTCCCAAAAGGATTTCAGTCAAATGATTAAAGTGTAAAAACTTTCAGTTTAGTGAAACTTGATTCTTGGATCTTTACGTTCCTAGTCGAGGCGAGTTTCTGTCGGCTGTTTTCCATCAACATTTCCAGTCATTTTTATTTCCCAGGGTAACAGAATTCCTGATAATCTGCATGGTTTGCATTTCTACTGTACAGTTCGAGAATTTTTCCTGAAAGGTTGATGCCACTTGTTGATACAGCGGTCGGGCCCACTTCAGCTGTCGTGGTCCTGATATAATATTAATATGCCTTTACCTCAATAAAAGAAAGACTTGCAATGCTGTTTTTATAGAAGCATTTTGAACATGGGAATGAGAAAATGACATTGAACCAGATTTTAAAAATAAAGAAATAAAGAAATGATCTCTTTCAAAATAAATTTGATAAGATGAAGAGTCCAAAGTAGTAAAATGATCATAATGTAATGACATTACTTTGCTTGTTCGGTCTTTACTTCCTGCAGGTGTGGGCATGGTCACAAAACTGGGAAGTATCCAATTTCTAAATAAATTTTAAAAATTGAAAGGAAGTGTATTTATTTTTTGAAAATGTTCTTACCAATCAAGAAATTTTTTTTGTTAATTATCTAATAAATTCTGAAAAATCGAATGGATTTATTTCTTTTGTGTCATATTATCTCTCATTTGGAAACAGTTTTATTTTTTGTTTGTTTCCTTTTTTTGTTTTCCCGAGTGAATCCACTCTGCTTCTGTAGTTTCTGATGGTTGTAACTTCTACTTTTTTGATTTACAGCTACTATCCAGACACTTTCATGAGGCAGCGTGGGCCCTTTCTGCTGTAGCACAATGATTATTTTGTACATTTTTGAACAACTTGTGGTTATGGATTTAAAAGTGGAATAATTTTCATTGAAGGGTCATGAAGCTAAAAGTAAACACCTCGAAGCAAAGTGTAAATTCTGGATAAATGTTCTTAGTATAAACCACTGCCCCCACTCAGTTTCAACAAGTTACGATTTTAGAAAACTGCTCAGTAACGTGATATCATTATTAATATTTTGGATCTAAATGCCTCTAGATGACGGTAAAACATTTGACAGCATATTTTCCATCTGTCTTTTTTTCTTTCTTTCTTTTTTTTGGGGTATCACTTTCTACGGTTGCCATGCTAAATTGAGTCTCTCTGTTCTGCAGTGCAAGTGGTCCAGAAAAGGATTCATCAGAACTCGATGGGCCCTGGCTGACTGGTAAGTTTTATTAACAGGCCCCTGCAGAGACACATCCCAGCTCATCACTGTTCAACCCTGAATCATCGCAGCTGTATCAGTGTGATTAGAGACGGAGAGGCAACCACGTCAGTCATGTCGGGCTTTTCCCAGAAGCTGGAGCACTGGTTATCACTGACAGCGCAGAGCCACAGAGCAACTTTCAGAGCTTTACCCTTCGCTAGCCGTGCGCCACGGCCGAGGCCAGCGATCTGATTAGAAATAATCACGTTAGTCAAGCAGCTGCATATGACAGATGACAAAAAACATTTGATGCAATTGAACCTGCACAGGATAAATAGAAACGGTGCTTCCAGCATGCAGAGCTGGGGATGAGGGGAGGAGTGGGCAGGTGAGGGGGTGCAAGACAGGGATTGTAATCTAATAGAGGGATGTCATGAGAACTAAGGAGCTGAAACGGTAAGCATTTAATAGGGGCATGACGTTTGACAAGAGCGGTGGCGAGAGCGCAGCTGAGGAAGAATAGGAGATCAGATTAGAGGAGGATAGACACGGATACTCCGACCTGTGCATGTTTTCATTTGTTCAGGATGTCTGTGCAGAAAAAAAACACATGAGATAAGATCAATTCCTCTGGGTGGCTTCATCGAGCACCGTGCCAACTAAACACCCCAGACTGATAGGATCAGCAGGGAGGTGTTCATCACTGTACATTGAGCTGTCTTGTCCTAATGGGACAAACTGAAAGACCACCAATCATAGAAATTCCCTTGTTTTTAAGTGTTGATGAGAATAATACTGTTGATTTTCTGAAAGAAGTTCGCTCACTATGTGCTCTTTTATCCTCAGTGCCTTTGATCTGGTCAACATTCACCTTTTCCATGATGCTTCCAACCTTGTGGCCTGGGAGAGAAGTCCTTCAGTCTACTCGGGGACCAGACAGAAGGCCTTGGGATATGTTTTAGACAGGTATTCACATCCTGGACACCAGTTTTCATGCCGCTCTGCCTATTACCTATCTTTTTGAAGAGATGATGCCAATATCCAAGATTTTATTCTCAAATTCACTCTGGCTGTTTTATTTGTTCACTGCCCATCAGATAAAATTTGTTTGAACAAAAAGAAGCAGAAAGAAGCAAAACTACAAAGAATATTAAATAAAAAGCAGTTTCTTACCCCTTCCTGCATCAAATCCCAGTCCTTTGTAGCATGAAAAACCTGTATTGGTATTGTAATCGAGGCTTAGAGCTGGCCTGAGCAGGAGAGGTGCAGCAGAGGAGGGTTTTGATGGATTCAGTTCTAGACCAGTGGGATTACATCTGTCTGGAGAAGTTGGGGGTCTTACTCACTACACGGTCTGTGAACTCCCAAGTCTCTTTCATTTGTCTTCTTCTCCATCCCTCTTTCCTGCTTTCAAACATTTTCCTTCCTTTTTTCGTGGTATAATCCTTTACTCTTCTTTATTATTGTCCCAACACCAACAGGAAAGAGGAAAATGCATTTGTGAGGGGATCAGCTGGGCTTTAAGGCCATTGTTGATGTAATTGTTCATTACACCTGGTACAGGAGGAGGCCACTAGGGGGCACAACAGCAAACTGGACTTTACAAAACTTCTGTCCTTGCAAGATATAACAAACCCAGAGGTGATTAAAGCAGTTTGCCTTTTGTGCCTGGAAAAGCTGAAACCTGCATTTTTATTGATTGAAGCCACATATTCTATCCTGTTTGCCTCTACGTCGCCTCTGCAGGTCATCTCCATATTGCATCCTGCATAGTTGTGTTTATTCCGGGAAATGTGCAAACATGACTCTACATAAACTCATGATACTTATAAATCAATGGATGCACAATTTTAAAAAGGATATATTCAACCAAATGCTTTGCTTCCAATTGATTTATTTAAAAGAAAAATTTCAGATCCAAGCAGCCATGACATGCATTGTCTGGCATCATCAGATAGCATTATTTAACAGTTGATGTCCCCTAAATGATTAAATCCTAATTTGATTATCTCAATAGTGACTTAACACCTCCATTTTCCGTAAAGTTGGGGTCCTTTTCATGTGATCTGCTTGTAACTGTGCATACTGGGAATGAGTTTCTGCTCTCAGTGCTGCGTAAACCCAGCCTATATTCTAACATGACATACAATCTATTCTTATGCCTTGCTAATGTGATTTATGGGATATCCATTTGCAGTGGAGCGAGATGATAGAGTGCACAGTGCAACCCCTGATCCCTACCTGGCTGTGCTAACACAGAATAAAAACCTAGTACCAGACTCGCTGCAGGTGACCTCCCATTCAAAAAATGCATGACATGACTCGCTGCTGCCTCCACTTTGAATAACTACATATTGTACATGCATAAATGGGTGGAATACATCAGCGGGTCCTCTGATCTGCCTGAATTATGAGGTGGCTTTGTAAAGCCACCTTTTTGAGGTCATATTTTACCTGTTCTTCAGTGTTAATTTGATGAAAGAATGTTCCAGTTTAATGGACAGGGAAGCTGGAGTGTTTTAAGAATATAGCAGCTTTTGCCATTTTTATTGGATTGTAACTTACATGGATTTACTGACATAATGAAACTTTGAAAGGAGCTTGTTGTTGCTCACATTTAAGTGTTTTCATTAGAATTCCTCTGCCTTCATCACGCTGTTTTCCAGTTGATTTATTTTGAATGATGCCTCCTGTTAATGCACCTAAAAGGCAGAGACTCAGAAAAGCCTCAGCTGGGTGGTTGAGGGTATTGACAAGAAATTGTTTGGTAGTTTCCACATGATTTCCTTGTTGACTAGATCATTTAAAAGTTTTTTTTTCTCTTCCCCTGACATGGGTGAGGATGAGTCAGATTGGTATGCTCCATATACCCTGGTTATTACTCATAAGGGGTGAAGAGTAGGGACAGCGGGAGTATCGCGCCTCACTCGCCTGGTTCTTGGGGAGCTGTCGAGCGCAGATCCGGAGCACCAGAGTGAGAAAAAGCTGGCGGTGCAGAGGGAAGAGAGGAGGAGCACAAAGGGTGCTTGGGCTCTGTAAAGGGCAGTGAATAATGGGTAGGTCCTTTCACAGACGCTGCTAACCTTTTGGCAGCCACCAGCAAACTCCATTCTCCTGTGCCGATCTGGGAGGACAATGTGCCAGGGCCAGGCTTTGAATGAAGCGCTACCACCAACAGTGTTCCCATTCAGCGGCTGGTTGGGAACCATCTTTTTGGCTATTGTCCTAACTCTGACTCTTACCCCCAGAAGCAAAGCAGGAAAAGGGGCAGGGGGAATACCTAAAGCCAGCCCCTCCTTCTTCTCTCCCTCTCCTCTCTCTGTCCATCTCTGAGCTCTAATCTCTCATAGTGAGATTGTAGAGGCACCCCACCAGCTGAGGCAGCCAGAAGAGGAGCCTGATCACAGTACTGGGGATAAGAGAGAGATCGCTCTACACCCGGGCATCAAGCTCCAGCCTTTCACCTTATCTGGGGCCCTGGCCTAATAATACAGCTTACGGGCCATTGAGAACACATCTGATAAGCCTTTTCCTCTGTGGCTCTTTTAACCGCTAAACACTGTTTATCTCCACAGTGCTTGGAAGTCTCGGGGGAACAATGCTGAGAAGGAACAGTGTTTAGCCAGCCAGACCTCACCATTGAGTCATATCAAAAAAACACTGCTCAAAAAAATTCATCCCTTTGCTTGTTTTGCTGTCCTTAAGTGCAAATGGGATTCAGGCTTCATAGATTTAGTGGACTCGTGTTTAATTTCCTTCACACTTTCTGCACAGGACATGGTCATTTCAACAAGATTCTAAACCCATTTTGTAAATGAGCCTGTGAAATGATAGCATGAGATAAAACCAACAGCTTTTTTTCTATCTTTCCTAAAGAAATCCCTTTTGTGCATTGGAGTTTGTTTCTTTTTCCTGCCTCTATTCAGGATGGCTGGTCCGGTTCAGGGGAGAACAGTTTTACATTACAACTGTGAAATCCTGGCATAAAGGCGTCCTTTGTGGAATGCCATTATTTTCACACAAATATAGTCCATTGTCACCATGCTGAAGTTAATTTGATCAACATTGGGGACATTTAACTGTTTTGTTCGCTGAAAAGACTTGTTTCATGCTCATTTTCGGGGCATTGAAAAGCAATGATTGGCAGAAAAATAATGTTGCCGTTAACAATTCAAAGCAATTAGTTTCCCATGGGGAGGCAGTGGGCCGCACTGGCCACCACACAGCGATGCTTTGTCATTTTATGGAGGGTCATCAGTCAACTGTCAGAGAGTCTCAAAGAGCCCTCCAATCTAAATGTTTCCCTTTAGACTTTTTCCCAGAACAACGAGCTGAAAGAGCAGAGAGAGGCCGGCTCGTCTCCAGCCAATAGACATGTTGCTCCAAGAGGGAGGACTGGATAATCGCAGGGAATTTATTTAAGTGTCCATGTCAATGCAAGCATTATGCTAATCGTGTCTCCCATGCAACCTCCATGTCATGACATATGTAAAACAAATAATTTTTTTCAAATGAGCTTTTGAGCAATGGCTTGGTGAAAAATAGACTTAAAAAAAACATTTACAAAAATGGAAGTCTGTAATTTGTTCATTTGTCTGAACTTCACAGAATGCTAAGAAGCTAATCAAGAATTTGAAATGAGGAAACACAACAAAAGTTGGGGAGGAAAGCAAATAAAAAGTTTATCAAATATAGACAAAAAAGTTTATCAAATATAGACAAAAAAGTTTATCAAATATAGACAAAAAAGTTTATCAAATATAGACAAAAAAGTTTATCAAATATAGACAAAAAAGTTTATCAAATATGGACAAAAGTTGATCAAATATAGACAAAAACGTTGATCAAATATAGACAGAAAAGTTTATCAAATATAGACAGAAAAGTTTATCAAATATAGACAAAAAAGTTTATCAAATATAGACAAAAAAGTTTATCAAATATAGACAAAAAAGTTTATCAAATATAGACAAAAGTTGATCAAATATAGACAAAAAAGTTTATCAAATATGGACAAAAGTTGATCAAATATAGACAAAAACGTTGATCAAATATAGACAGAAAAGTTTATCAAATATAGACAGAAAAGTTTATCAAATATAGACAAAAAAGTTTATCAAATATAGACAAAAGTTGATCAAATATAGACAAAAAAGTTTATCAAATATAGAAGTATCATTATTATAGTGACGGCAGGGGTGTCAGCATTGGGTATCAAAGGAACATCTACCAAAAGCTTAGGGTACAGTTGATCATTCCAAACAAATGACTTTGTATGGTCTTTACCAAAGCTCTTTTCCTTCACCTTACTGGAAAAAAATCAAGGGGGTAAGGAAAGGTGGAAAGAAAAAATTAGACGCTGCAACAAGAATCAGATCACACAGATGTGACTCTGCAGCCACAGATGCTCAAAAAAGATAGTAACAGAAGGTGCTTTAGATTTCAATTTCAATTATATCATAATGGGAGTGTGAATCAAATACTGTGAAGATATAGTGTTACTTTATAATATGGGTTATATTAAAAAAAGAAAAATGTCACAAACAAAGAAATGTGGTGTTACAGGTTCTTTATCCTGATTTATGCACCAAATTTCACACAGAGCGACTGGATAAACACAATCAAGCATCATTTTGTAAGCTGCAGCCACAAGGAATTGTGGGATTAAATAATCCCTTTTATAAAAGATAGTCCAGTGAAGTCTATCATGAAGGAAATAATGAAGAAAGCGTTGGAGCTCATTTCCTCTTGATTTGATTTGATTTGATTTGATTTGGTTTTATTTATTTTCACAATTTCACACACACAAACTGGATATTGATCCTACCATGTTACATTGTAAAAATAAGGGACTCACTCAGAAGCTTGAAGCTGATAAAACAGGGATCCAGCACATCACCACCTGACACATAGTATAATATAGCACTGACATCAATCTGCTATAGCTCCAGCTCAAGGTTTCCATGAGTAGACTTCTTTTTTTTTCTTTTTTATGAAATTATTATTATTATTTTTATTATTTTTGGAAATTTCTGAAATCCGCTGACTCATGTCAACACTACCACGTAATGAGACCATCCCACAGGCAGCTGGAGGTACACGTGAAGGGGTCTTGTGAGTCCGTGAACTTAAAAAGTTCCATTAAAATGAAGCTTACAGTGCATGACAGTCACAGTACTGAAATAAGAGACATGTAGATCTTGATTTTCTAGCATGGCCCCTCAAACAAATGCAATACACCATTGTCTATATAATTGTCATTTGTCAAAGTGAGAGTACAAAGGTACATAATTGTATGTCATGACATACAATTATGTACCTTTGTACTCACACTTTGATCCATGTAAAAGAGCAGCATTTTCAGCCCTAAAGTATCTAGGCCGCAAACCCATAACAGAATATACAATTTAACCATTCCCTTTGTCTTTTTAAATTTCAACAGAAGAAGAATTAACAAATATTTTATAAATGCAGAAATGTTGGTCTTTCATCATCTACAGAGTTAAATATTGATGAGATTCAAAGTCTCTGTGTGTACGGGCCAAGACAACATAGAAACGCTAATTTGTAATATTTTAAACATCTAAATACAATCGTGACATATTTTACTGTAGAGCTGTGTGCGTCTATTCAACACTTTTCTTCCCATCTTTGGCAAATGACACACACACAACACACATATTACCATTACATAGTCCCTTCCTCTCTGTATACAGACTTACTGAATAAATACCAAACCCTAAAAGATTTTTTCAACATAGCACCAAAATAGAGCAACTTCAGGCTGCTTGTTCCCACTGAGGCTACGGAGACAAAGATATCTCACTGTTTCATTACAGTAATGACAAATTTATGGGCTCGGTTCAACTAACAAGGACGTCAACCTGAATGAAACTGAATACATAAAGCTGCACATTGGAACAGTTTATTATTATCAAAAGTGACAAAGATTTTCCACTGCGAAGCTCGTCAGTGTTGATTGTGAAAATTAGTTAGTTAGTTTGTATGTTTAGCGGATAGTTATGACAAGGCGCTTCTGGGATGCTGCTGACACGCACTGCAACGCGCCCGGTGCAAACCAAACCATTGACTAAGGAAACGGGCCTTTAATCCAGTTACGTTCATCTTGACGTGTCGTCTGTCCCCTAGTGAATTTATTGATATTTTGCAGCTATCAACAGTCCTTAAAAATGGTTGAAAATTAGTTTCATTTTTGCTTAAAAACCAAACAAAGTTCAAATATCAAATCACATTTAATTTTCTCTATTGTTTTCCAACTGTTAGGCTTTTTTTTTTTTGTACAGATTTCTCCACATTTTTATTGATCTATTACAGAACTATTGGCTTGACCAGTCTTCTTCCCTAACCTCTGAGTGACCGCTGTAACACTCTCACACCCCCTTCAACGGCGTATCTTTCCTGCACGCCGTTCTTATTGGGGTGGGCGTTACTAAGGAGATGGGTGGCTAACAGTGGGACGGTGGTAAGCTTGTCCGGCAGTGTCAAAGGTCCCGTCAGGGGCCACCCTTGGCCTATTCAGAAAGACGTCACCAGCAGATTCTTCACAATGTTAACATTCGCCCAAATTCTCAACATTTAATTACAATGGATGACGATGCTCAGCCAGGCTATTGTTTGCAAAGTCAAATCTGACTGGCCAGCTTATGGGAAGTCAGCTTGTCAATGTAGTCATGACATGGCCTCCGGTTGCACCCTCATAATCCCACATAGACTGACTGTTATGGCTCAGTTTAGCTGTCAGTCATGGTATATAATCTGATGAGGAGTCAGTGAGTGACTGGTGTTAAGGAGAAAGATTCATGTCTAGGCAAGATTTGTTTATTACCATGACTGAGATACTGATAGTGTGCTTGAGCATGTTTTTAACATGTTTGTTCACCTCCATGATGCCTTGTTTGCATGTGAGACGGTAGTTGAATCAGAAGAGAGAATGTCTGCTGGGTGCTTTGTTGGTGGTTTAAGGAGCCTGGGAGCAGAGTCCGGGGCTATGTAATAAATTAGTGTCTGACCCCTGTCGTTGTGTGGCCCCCATTGGAAGACCTGATGAAGGCCCCAGCCTAAACCCCAGTGAGAACGTCCCATGTGAAGAGGCTCTTTCAGGGGTGTCACTGTGCAATGAATTGGCCAGGAGAAAGCATGTTTATAGACTGTGTAAAAGAGTGTGTCTTTGTGAGAGAATGTCACTGACACTGTTACAGTTTGCCTGAATGGACTATGATGACGAGGCTAATGGGGCCCCCGCCCAGGGTGAGGGTCAACGAAAGAAGCCCCTCCCTTCTCCTCCTTCTAAAAGCTCTGGACCCCCCACCCTCAGGCCTCTTTCACGCCCAGTAGCTGTAGCTAATGTTGCAATTCTTCCTTTCTCCACAAAGGCCACGAAAAAAGTCAACTTTCACACCAGCAGGTCACCACAAGTGCTTTAGGAAATGATCGTGTAAACAGAGCGTTACCTTCTGACCTGTGGCTGATACCTTAGAGCAGCAGACAAAAACGGCCGGGTTGCGGGTATTAGACATGGCTGTTAGCAGGAGAAAGACTTTGGGCTCGGGAGAAACACACTCTTATACTCCTTATCCTCCTTTCTCACTTCATCCATCCTGTCATTTGAGTGACAGCCTCACTCTTTTATCTTTTTTACATTTTATTGTTTTGCAGTCTGATTGACGCTTGTCGACACTATTTATTTTCCTTACTACTGGTAGTCCTAAAATCCCTATTTTAGCACAGTAGATGCAAGAGTTCCCACGTCTCTAAGAACTGCTGTGTTCAGCTTTTTTACTGCCCTATACTTGGCACAGCAGGATAAAGTGTTTCAGTACAGAGAAGTCTTTTAGCACCGGAGTGTAAAGTCATTAATAACATCAATCCCAGTTCGAGTTTACTAATGAGCCACAGTACACATGCGTAGAATCATACACAGGCATAGTCTGTTAAACCTAAGCTAATAATATCAAAAGAATGGTGACGTGTAATATGTCAAGAGGGTTTTAAAGTTATAGCAGCCACAAACCAAAGCAAAACATGCTGGAGCTTTTAGAGCTGTAAAAAACAGTTTAAAAAGAAAGTACACTTTTCTTGTTTGACTGAAAGAGGATCCATTGTTACCCTTCAGGTTACTGAGCTCAACCTCACCTGAAAATAAAAATGTAGGTAAGTTTTTACAGATTTCTGTTAAGCTGTAGCGTGACACACAGATATAAATGATGAAATGACAGTGTCCCTAGAAGGTTGTGATTATAGATTTTCTTGTTATGATTATTTTCAAAGAAATATTTGTGATTTTTTTTTATTATCACAGTTATTATGCATTAACATGATGAATGTGTAAAATCACATGAACACCCCTATAGGTCTTTAAGTTTGATCTATTACTATCTTTTGATGCTACCATAAAAAAATAATATAGAAACAAAGTAACATAACCAAAAAATCTCATTTCAGCTAAATCTCTGCTCTGTAAACAATAAATAAATAACTACATATTAACTCTGGGTGTATCTCAGAGGAAACAGATGGGAAAGGCTACAGGACCTCTACCCGGACCTGGGAGGCTTTTTTCTGGAACTACATTACAAAAATGGTTTTGAACATTTCTTCTGAACCTTAGAAATACAGGAGAAACATCTAGCTAGCTTGGACTTCCAGCTGTTTGAGACATAAATAATACTGAAGCAGTGAAATGAATAAACAAGGACATATGTCTGTAAATAAATGCAGTTTTTTTTTTTTAAACCCATTGCACAATGAAGCATTGACCTGACGCTGAGTCAAAGTTATAAAAAGAAGTCTAAAAAGATTTACATATCGGTTTTTCTCATCTGTATAACGTAACATTCAATTAACACTGCTGAATGCTTCACGGAAACACAACCCCAGTCGTACATAATTACAAAATTACAAAATTACAAATGACACAATAACATGTTATTTAAATAATACGTCAGACAAACTTTAGCGTCATTTAAGAAAACTAATGAACATTTATATTTAAAGCTGGTGATTATCCAGCAGATGGTAAAACAGTAAATGTATTTCCTCTTTTTTCTGAAACTTTTTATACAAAATGGCGTCATTTTGTTCTCATGGATGTGGATTTTTCCAAAATACGTATCTTTGCATTTGAATCCCAGGGAGTAAGACAACATTGACAACTTGACATTAACTTGGATTTTATATGACGTCTCTGCTGACTAACCTGCTTAACTAGTCTGCAGATATTACCCCCGTCCGTCCATCCATCCATCCATCCATAAATCCATCCATCCATCCATCCATAAATCCATCCATCCATCCGTCCGTCCGTCCATCCATCCATCCATTCATCCATCCGTCCATCCATTCATACATCCATCCATCCGTCCGTCCGTCCGTCCATCCATCCATCCATCCATCCATCCATCCATCCATTCATACATCCATTCGTCCGTCCGTCCGTCCATCCATCCATCCATCCATCCATCCATCCATCCATCCATCCATTCATACATCCGTCCGTCCGTCCATCCATCCATCCATCCATCCATCCATCCATTCATACATCCATCCGTCCATCCATCCATCCATCAATCCATAAATCCATCCATCCGTCCATCCATCCATCCATCCATCCATCCATCCATCCATCCATCCATCCGTCCATCCATCCATTGTTTACATTTATTGCTGTAAAATCTAAGACTTTTATAAACACCACCTGTCAAATTATGTGGTGTCGTGGTTGTTTTTATGGGACAACTTTGCTGCCTACATTTTCAGAGCAACATAGAAAACATAACATTATCTTATTTCACTTAGAGGATATATTATAGCACCCCCTGCTGGATTGAAAGGTAAACTACTTCTACATATATTTCCACTGTGGAATTCGGGGATTTTAAAAGGACATTTTAACAGTTGTTTAATTAAGTAAGCAAAATAATGGCTGAAAATTAAATTACAGAGTACACAATTATGTGTACTCTATACCAGAGGTCCCCAACCCTGGTCTTAAGACCCACTATCCTGCAGGTCTTAGATGTCTCCCTGCTGCAACACACCTGATTCAAATTAATGGCTCGTTAGCAGACTTGTGCAGAGCTTTTCAGAGATTTGTTTAATTTGACTCAGATGTGTTGCTGCAGGGAGACATCTAAGACCCACAGGACAGTGGGCCTTGAGGACAAGGGTTGGGGACCTCTGCTCTATACAAAACAATAGAAAGCTTAACACATCAGAACTGACCCCACCACCTCCTGCATAGTTCCTTATTAATAAAGTACCCTTATTAAGAAAACATCTGTAGATGTTTTATTGTCTTTATCATGTGAGCTACACATAGAACGATTTTTTGTCAGTGACTGACAATAAAGTTTTTATTATTTTAATTCTAAAGTTATGATTAATAGACATTCAATGTCTCCATGTGTTGAATGGATTTACAAACACTGAACACTGAGGGAACTTGATAGAGAGTGCAGATGATAATTGTGAGAGGACCATGGTCAACATTGTGTGAAATTTAGGGTCTTGTGGTGTGGGACTTGGTGAGGTAATCCCCATCCAACTCCTCCTACCTCCCTTTGGTTGGCATCATTTCAGAGTGAGATGAAAGCTGGTAAATCAGGAAAACATGGTGACTGTACAATGCAAAGTTTTTGCCCCTTAGACCAAAAAGCTACCACATATTCTCCAATAATATCAAGTTTGTGAAGACCAGTTGTTCATTTTATTACATAATATATGTATTTCCTAAGTATTCAGGATCCCATCAGCAGTACCCACACAGAGAGACAGTTCCTATATTAATAGACCAAACTTATTGAAAATGCTGCCTTTGTAGGCAGAGCAAAAATCATTTAACAGCATTATAAAATATTTAAACTTAGGATCATTATTTGGAACAAAGGTGTTAATCTATAAAACCTAGACAAAATTAGAAGATAACAATGGCACCTTTTTGATATTTTCTAAATCTTTTCAGATCATGCTTTAAATTTATCATTTTGAAGAAAAGAAAAGTAATTAGTTGCAGCCAAATTTGCACCAAAGAGCAATCTGTATTATTAAACTGCAGAAAAATGAATGAAAATACAATTATGGTGTTCCCATCTTCATATTGATCCATTTTTAAAAGAATGGGATAGAAATGTGATCTAATAAATTCTGTTTATTAAAAGGGAATGTCAAATGACAACCTCTCCATTTCACATAATAGCTGTGTTCTCCACCTGCAGAGAAGAAGTAGCTGTTCTTTACGACAGCCGGCCCAGACCGAGACCCACAGCTAAGAAAAGCTCTTTCTCTCTTTACAGCCTCATAAATATATTGTTATCTGTGCCTGGGAAGTCCACGGTTAGATTTATCCACACGATTAGGGGAGATAGCGAGCCAAGCATCCTGAATCATTAATTACACAAGAGCCAGCACTACATCCACCTTAATTTCCAATCTCTGCTCTGTACAAGAGTCGCTTTTAAGTAGGTGATGAGGCATAGGAGTTCATTATATGTCGCTTAGGTGCATTTTTTTAAGCACTGGGATGCTGATGCTGTGTTGAACTTGTAGAGATTTGGAAGTGCTCCATGTCAGAGGGGATCTATACTTGCAGGTTAAAGATTGCAGTGTATGTAGTCCATTAAAACATTTCATTGTGTTCATTGTGGCACCTTTTTACCCAACGCAACTTAAAACTCAAAGATCTAAATACGTGACCCAAGACTTAGTTTTATTAAAGTCAGGGGAAAATAAAACCACCACCACCAAACCCAAAATGTGTTTTAGCCCACAATCTTTCTAAATCTGTACTCGTTCCCTCTCCCTTTGATCAGTCCAGCAGTGGGAATTTCCTCTTTCAAAGGAAGTTATCAAGAGTTATTGATTTAATTGTAGTGTCAGCTGAGAATTAACATTTTTAACTGCATGTTGACTCAAACTCCTGCATGTCTGGGAAATGTACCACAGACAAGTCCCAGAAGATGCAATTAGCGTGTCTGTAGGATGACACGAGTGCTGCAGACGATAATCCCTGGCCTGTATCAGTCATCTGATTTGGGCTCCGTTTCTAAAGCAAATTACAGTGACACGGTTTTTAATCTGAGCCCTGATTCGCCATTTGTCCATAATATTGATATTTTGTAGTTCCTTCAACTTTAAACTTTCACATAAGTTTTCATAATAGACATTGATATCTGTGTTGTCTGATAAATTATTAATGCTGGCATTAATGTACAAGATCTTATCAAATTTTAATAAAATATCAGAAAAATTCACAAAAAACCTTAGAACAGGGGTGGCCAACATCGGTCCTCAAGAGCCACAATCCTGCAGGTTTTCCATGCATCCCTGCACCAACATACCTGACTCAAATTAAATGGATCCAACAGCCTATAAGGATCTGCACAGTGACTAATTAGTTTAAGTCAAGTGTGTCGGTGCAGAGATGCATGTAAAACCTGCAGGATTGTGGCTCTCAAGGACCCACATTGGCCACCCCTGCCTTAGAAGCTCCTCTTATCAGAGTGTTCAGACCACCAGGTGGTGCTGTATCCCTCATTAACTAAACACCTGCAGTTCAGGGCAGCTTGAAAAGTCTGACATCTCCTGGTGATGGCTGATCTTTAAAGATGTCTATTTTCTGCTAATAACTCCTGATCATTGTTGCTTGGTTTGTTTTGCAGGATCACAGACCAGCGGTATGAGAAGCTGCCATATTTCGTCTTTGGGGACTTTAACTTCAGGTTGGACTCAAAGGAAGTTATCGAGGTGAGTGTGTATCCTTATCCTTTGAGCTAATAGTCAAATATATATGTGATTAAGTGCTGTAGAATTCATAGCTATATAAAGTGTGTGTTTGTGTGTATTAGACGGCAACAGTAATATAGTAAAAGTGGTTTTAGTGGTCCTCTGTCTCCTTAGAGTTATGAGTCATTAAACGCTTCCCTGTTGCTGCGCCAGCTGTGTTTGCCAACTGAGCCTCCAAATGCATTGTTATGTTACGGTGCCATTTACTGCTCTTTCTCTTCCTCCACAGCTCCCTCCCTTCCCTCTTTCCTCCTCCTTCTCCTCCTCCTCTTGGTGCAAATGCGGCCAGGGAGAGCTAAGGCAGTGCAGTCATTCAGCATTGTCCATGAGAAGATGAGGGGGAGTCAGGGGGGGGACGGATGAGGTGGTGGTGGGGGGTGTTAGTGGCACAACAAGTCATAAAAGCCCACCGCAGACAGTGATGTCCTATGATAACAGAGTGGGAGAGACACTTGTTGGCCAATCCTTTCTGACACAATGGTCCTCGAATCAGTGGGCCTGTTTAAGGTGTGGGCATTGTTGGTTTCAACTGGAGCCCCATTCAGGGGAGTGGGAAGAGGAGGGAAAGCTCTCTGAATGGAGAGCTCCAAGGCTCAAATGACTTAGGAAGTACTTCACTCTGTGTGGCAGCCCGTTATCCGGCGGCTAGGAGAAAAGCTAAATCGGCACCTCCTCCAGAAGGGCCAGCTCAGTAGGATGAACATCACATGTTTTTACTCAGCAATCTATCAGGGGCATTGATTAATTGCCTCAAAGTTTGTGCAGTACATTTGATTTTGGTGCTGTAATTGGATCACATTGACCCCGCTGGTCATATGAACATGCATTGCTTTGGAGATAATAAATGCAAGTTCAGACTCTGCAGCAGCAGATGTGCAAACACTGAGGCTATTCAGAAGTCAGTTTGTGCAATTAAATGTCACCTGGCACACATTTAGGTTGCCACATTGATATTCTTTCAATGACAGAGTGTTTTATGTATTATCTGCGCTGCTGGGATAAAAGATGCTGTGTTCTGCTCGCTGGA